>NC_054703.1:3896927-3949427 GCF_016097555.1 Gigantopelta aegis
GTTATCACTGTGCATGACGTCACAGCTGTACTTATTCTAATTAGCTTTGCCTGGTGCTAGTTTTGATTTAGTAACCTAGTCTGGGAGTGGCAACCCTCTTTATGGCGGCCTCTAGCAGGTTTTCAATACAGTCCTTTTAATGAGTAAATTAAAGAGATTGTCATCCTGTTACCTACCATTAATAGCAAGTTTCCAACAGAGCCTTTATAACGACTAAATTAAAGACATTGTCGTCAATATCTATCATTAATTGTAGCATGTTTACAGTAGCTTGTTTAATGACTAAATAAAAGAGATTATCTCGCCTTCATGTAAAATTCTTTAATCTCATTGGTTGTTTGCCGTTGGACAAATCCCTTATACCCCTGTGGGCGGAGCCAAATTCTCTTATACCCCGTCTGTAATTTCCAACAGTTTCCAGCCACCTCAGTTAATGCTAAAGATTATAATCAGATTATAAATAGCATTGATAATCAATCAAGTATACATAATTAATTTTATTTTTTACTATAAAATACTCTATTTCAATACTTTTAAAAGCTGCAATGTTGAACTCGGCAACCTACGGTCGTGGTGTTATTGTATTAATGCGCGATTAGCAACAGTTTTTTTTTGGGGGGGGGGTTAAAATATTTTTCTTTTTTTACTACATACATTTCTGATGAAAAAAGGAGAAGTTGTTTTTATTTTTTATTATTAATATCTGTTTCAGACAATTTCGTATTACAAACATTTGAAGTTAAAAACTCGTTTATCGATGGAACTATTTTTCGTCACTGGCAAGTGGTTTCGTTCGCGTCCGCGTGGTACGGATTCGGTAATAAATTGTTAACAATTATTGTCTGGCGTTATTTTGATTATTTGGCTATAATTTTATATGGTTTAACATGTCGGCAAGATAAATTCGCTGTAGAAGCATCTCTCGGGGTATATGGCTTTTGATATACCCTCTATGTGCTCTTTTACCCCCTCGCCTACGGCTCGGGGTAAAAGAACACACAAAGGGTACATAAAAAGCCATATACCCCTCGTGATGCTTCTACAACTTATATTATTCTAACCTACCTATGATTAATTGTAGCATATTTCCAATACACACTTTTTAATGACTAAATTAAAGAGATTATTCTAACCTACCAGTGATTAATTGTAGCCTATTTCCAATATACACGTTTTAATGACTAAATTAAAGAGAATAATTGTCGTCAGCTGGATGCCAATAACATTACAACATGTTTCCAATAAACCCATTTTAATGACAAAATTAAAGAGATTAAATTAAAGACATTGTCCCCAGCTGTCTACTATTGCTGTGTACCATTTATTGTAGCAGGTTTCCAGTACAATTGATAGGCAATCAGGCAGCCTGTCTGTTTTCTCTTCTGTTTTCTTTTTACCCAGTGTCCAAAGACTGGTAGGCTAATGAGTCCCATTTCAAGCAGCACGGGGAGAGAGGCAGTCTGCATGAAAACACGGTGATATATGTCGGTGACTAATTATCCCCATTTCAAGCAGCACGGGGAGAGAGGCAGTCTGCATGAAAACATTGTGATATATGTCAGTGACTAATTATCCCCATTTCAAGCAGCACGGGAAGAGAGGGCAGGCTGCATGAAAACACTGATATATATCAGTGACTAATTATCCCCATTTCAAGCAGCACCGGAAGAGAGGCAGGCTGCATGAAAACACTGATATATATCAGTGACTAATTATCCCCATTTCAAGCAGCATGGGAAGAGAGGCAGTCTGCATGAAAACATTGTGATATATGTTAATGATTGTAGAAGTGCCACTTTACCTACCACAAATTAATAAAACAAAATTATATGAAATTATTCCATTACTTGTATTTGTTGTTATTGTTAAAGTTCATTGTTTATGATTAATATGTTATTGGTTATAAATCATAACTTTACGTATTGGATTGAATTATTCTTAAGATGTTTTGCAAATATTCTTCGTTTACAACCGAAATGCAGAAAACCAGTTGGAAATTTGTCAAAAATATATGTTACTGTGACAGAAATAGTAAAAGCAGAGTGTCTCGTCGAAATAGTGGGTGGTTCCGTGAATCTCTGTAAAGTGACTCATCTATACGAGGACAGCCACTCCCGAATAGATCCTTTACTACACAATACATCCTTCTTTCATAGCTCAAGGGACAGCCGCTCCGGAGTAGATCCTTTACTGCAGAATACATCCGTCTTGCTCAGCACAATTCAGAGGACTGCCACTCCCGAGTAGATCCTTTACTGGACAATACATCCGTCCTGCATAGCTCAGAGGACTGCAACTCTCGAGTAGATCCTATACTGGACAATACATCCGTCCTGCATAGCTCAGAGGACTGCAACTCTCGAGTAGATCCTTTACTGGACAATACATCCGTCCTGCATAGCTCAGAGGACTGCAACTCTCAAGTAGATCCTTTACTGGACAGTGCATCAGTCCTGCATAGCTCAGAGGACTGCCACTCTCGAGTAGATCCTTTACTGGACAATACATCCGTCCTGCATAGCTCAGAGGACTGCAACTCTCGAGTAGATCCTATACTGGACAATACATCCGTCCTGCATAGCTCAGAGGACTGCAACTCTCGAGTAGATCCTATACTGGACAATACATCAGTCCTGCATAGCTCAGAGGACTGCAACTCTCTAGTAGATCCTTTACTGGACAGTGCATCAGTCCTGCATAGCTCAGAGGACTGCCACTCTCAGCCGAGTTTACAAAATCAAAACTAGCACAGGACAGCGTGGAATAAATATAACTGTGATGACTCGCAATCATACTTTTTCATCTCTTTGGTGAAACTATTGCACATTTGTTATGTCTTCAACGTTTTAGAAGAGTGACAGACTAGACAGTTGTCATGGCAATACTCATGACGGGTGCCATTGGGTAGGGCTGGATATGCTCATCTCTCAGGAACACCCGATAGCATCACTGTTATCACTGTGCATGACGTCACAGCTGTACTTATTCTAATTAGCTTTGCCTGGTGCTAGTTTTGATTTAGTAACCTAGTCTGGGAGTGGCAACCCTCTTTATGGCGGCCTCTAGCATGTTTTCAATACAGTCCTTTTAATGACTAAACTAAAGAGATTTTCGTCCTCGGTTACCTACCATTAATAGCAAGTTTCCAACAGAGCCTTTATAACGACTAAATTAAAGACATTGTCGTCAATATCTATCATTAATTGTAGCATGTTTTCAGTAGCTTGTTTAATGACTAAATAAAAGAGATTATTCTAACCTACCTATGATTAATTGTAGCATATTTCCAATACACACTTTTTAATGACTAAATTAAAGAGATTATTCTAACCTACCTGTGATTAATTGTAGCCTATTTCCAATATACACTTTTTAATGACTAAATTAAAGAGGATAATTGTCGTCCGCTGGATGCCAATAACATTACAACATGTTTCCAATAAACCCATTTTAATGACAAAATTAAAGAGATTAAATTAAAGACATTGTCCCCAGCTGTCTACTATTGCTGTGTACCATTTATTGTAGCAGGTTTCCAGTACAATTGATAGGCAATCAGGCAGCCTGTCTGTTTTCTCTTCTGTTTTCTTTTTACCCAGTGTCCAAAGACTGGTAGGCTAATGAGCCCCATTTCAAGCAGCACGGGGAGAGAGGCAGTCTGCATGAAAACATTGTGATATATGTCGATGACTAATTATCCCCATTTCAAGCAGCACGTGGAGAGAGGCAGTCTGCATGAAAACATTGTGATATATGTCAATGATTGTAGAAGTGTCACTTTACCTTCCACAAATTGATGTTCTTCTTGGAAATCATGAATTTCACTTCATTACTTATATTTATTTCGTATTGTTATTGTTAAATGTTTATGATTAATATGTTATTGGTTATAAATAATATAGCAGGAAGTATTGGATTGGATTATTCTTGAGATGTTTTGTAAAGACTCTTCGCTAACAATTGAAATGCAGAAAATCAGTTGGAAAAGTGTATAAAATATATATTACTACGACAGAAATAGAAGTCGGCGTGACTTGAAACACACACTGCATGCACAGTCCTATTAAAGGCATACTGTCACGGATTTAAGGACCTTATTTCTCTAAAAAATATTAATAATAAATGAAAATTACATTAATTTTTGGAAACCAAATCTAGCTAATGCATCACCGTAAGTGAACCACGATGGAGTGAAATCCATGTCAACCCGCAATTGTAGTTTTTTAATTATGGACCGCAATTTTAGTTTTATTAATTATGAGCTATAGTTCTTTCCACACGGAACGCCTATGTCATAGTATGAAATTTACTACAAATTATTTATTTCTAAACCACTGTTTTCTAAACTGCACACAAAAATAGTAAAATAAATTTTAAAAAGACTTTTACTTTTCAACCAAACTGAAATTATTTACAAAAAATGTTTTTGTAAAAGGATGGGACAAACTAGATGTAAACACATAACGATGATTATAAATCGAGTTGAAATAGATGCATATCTGCGCCATTGGCTTAGCCAGAATTTTATATTGCCCCCCCCCCCCCCCCCTAAAATCCCGGCTACGCCAATGGCGCAGATATGCATGTCTTGTATATGAAGGTAACCCATATTGGAGGAGTTGGGGGGGGGGGGGGGGGGGGGCACACTATGTATGTATGTATGATTTTATAAAATATAATAGTTTAAAAAAAGAAGAAGTTTGATTGGTGGGAGGCATGACCAGTGCCCCCCTTCCCCGTACGCCACTGATCAGCGCTTTCGACATACTGTCTTAATAAGGAAACCCGCTACATTTTTTTCCATTAGTAGCAAGGAATATGTTATATGCACCACCCACAGACAGGAAAATACATACCACGGCCAGTCGTGGTGCACTGGCTGGGACGAGAAATAGTACAATGGACCCACTGACGGGGATCGATCCCAGACCGATCGCGCATAAAGCGAGGGCTTCAGCACTCGTCTAAAATATTCATAATCAAATAATTTTAAAAGTTGATTTATGTGTATGTCGGTGGTTCGGACGCTTGCCTAGTTCCATTCTGGAAGTCAGCGGTACCGAGATGACGTTTAGAGGGAATTTCCTTGATGACCCCATCTTTTCTATCTCCATTTAATGATAGTTCCCATTTTTGTTTACAACAAATATTGTAAATCATGACACACTAAGAGAACTTTACGATACTTTCGAAAATGTTTTAATATATGACCAGTTTGTTGTAAAATACTATATAACGACACATTTTATCAACTATGCATCATTAATAAATGCTGTCAAATCATTTATATAAAAATTAGATAAGTTAAAAGACGATCATTTTAACACAGTGAAAAATCCTATATACCCTTCAAAACTGCAACTATTATTAAAAAGGGTGCAGAGATAGGTATGATGTTTTAAACTTTCAGTATGTAAAACCCAAAGAACAGATAAAATATAGCAATGAAGGCTTCTTATTTGAACAAACTGATTGGGGAAAATATTATGTTTTACCATTTCGATGTGTGAAAGATTCTAGCCTTCGATGGTTTCAGTGTAGATTACTGTGTAACATATTGGTTACTAATACTTTTCTATACAAGATTAACTACACTGATTCTCATATATGTAACTTCTGTAATAATTTTCCTGAAACAATACAACATTTATTTTTCGCTTCCGATAAGGTATACACTCTATGGGAAGCAGTAACAGATTGGATATTTACTGGAACGGGAACGGAACTATAATTCATTTTAATAAAATTATTATGTTTGGCTTGGGGACTATACCAGTCCTGTAGGGTCTACTCTTATCAGGGCCTGCATGTTTTGGCGGTGATTCGTGACGATACCATTTTTAGGAAAGTAATGTGATTCGTGTTTCATAAATATGTTCATTATTAAAGGAACTGTTCGTATTTCTGAGGTACACGTACCTTTTCTGTTACTAAGGTTATAATAAGCAATTAAAGTGAGCTCCGTGGTCTATTGGATAAGTTGTTGGACAATCAAGCCGACGGCAGACACATTCATTTATCTTTCTCATCTATCTCCCTCTGCCTATCATTCTCATTATCTCAATATAAAAAAACATTCCAGTTTCTCCCACGATTTCTATTTGTTTCGACCCTATCTGTCAGTTTCTTCTGAGCTGTCCGCACCATGGCCTACCCGTCACAACTTCCTCCACCCTCCGCCCCTGCACTCACTTGACATCCTCGTCCTCTGCCGCTAATAAAGCTGGTCTGAACCACGACACTAACTAATGACCGCTGGTAGTAGGGGTTCAGAGTAGGTGGTTACAAGTGCCTCTTAACAATGCCAGAAGTAACTAATAAACACTCCCCGAAGTGGTCAGACTAAAAGCTGATGGGAATGGCAAGTGTGTGGCACAGATAGCCACAAGAGACAAGCACCTGTCGCGGTTGGAGAGACAAGGACTGGGATGTGGAGGTGGACAGCGAAAGAAGTTGAACGATAGGAGGTGTTGCCAGATCGGGGGAAAATTAAATGGAATTCAAAGCAGAGAAAGGAAAGAGGCAATGGGATAAAATAAAATAAAAAATAAATAAAATAATAATAAGCAATTGACGAAACTATTTAACATATTCCTCGGGTCAATACCCATAACTCCTGCCGTGTGCTTTAATAATAATTAAAAAAAAAAAAAAATTAAAAAAATTAAAATAATATGTAAATAAACTTATATACATTATTTATAATGCAATTTACAAACTACATGTAGTCGAAAATCATTGTTTTAAAATATTAATTCTTAAATTCCAGATGCCAGGAAAACGCGATTTATGCTTTCAGATATTTAAACATTTCCGGGGGAGTATGCCCCTGAACACTCCCCCCCCCCCCCCCCCCCCCCCAATACAAACCTCGATAGATAACGGACTGAATGGGGAGGTAAAGAGAGGAGAGGAGGAAGGAGTGGGGGTGGTGGAAGGAGACTAAGGCATAAGATAACGTATAACAGCTGTAATAGTGTACGGATTTTATATAAATAATATTTATTACATACATGCAATATTCATACAATATATTATTGTATAGACGTCAAATGCATTCTTTCTGCCAGCAGAAGTGAAAGTTGGACACACACACACACACACACACACACACACACACACACACACACAATGAAAGTCTGACGATGGGGAATATATACAAATGCAAATAGGTTTGTCATCTTAAAGTCCATGTAGCACAAGTATATGGTAAACAAATGCCATCAAATCAGTTTTTCGATTTGGTCTGTATCTAGAGGTGTGATCAGGGGGCACTTGAACCTACCAAAAATACATACATACGTAGATACATACGTACGTACGTACGTACATACATACATACGTACGTACATACAAACATACAAACATACATACAAATACATACATACATACATACATACATACATGCATACATTATATACATGATCTCACAGTGTTTTTCTCTCCAGCGTGTGTATAAACAAATACCTCACAGTGTTTTTCTCTCCAGCGTGTTTATAAAGAAATATCTTACAGTATTGTTCTCTCCGTCATGTGTATAAAGAAATATCTCAGTGTTTTTCTCTACAGCGTGTGTATAAAGAAATCTCTCACAGTGTGTCTCTCCAGCGTGTATAAGGAAATATCTCACAGTGTTTTTCTCTCCAACGTGTGTATAGAGAAATACCTCACAGTGTTTTTCTGACCAGCGTGTATATAAAGAAATATCTCACAGTGTTTTTCTCTCCAGCGTGTATATAAAGAAATATCTCACAGTGTTTTCTCTCCAGCGTGTAGATAAAGAAATAGCTCACAATGTTTTTCTCTCCAGCTTGTATAAAGAAATATCTCACAGTGTTTTTCTCTCCAGCGTGTGTATAAAGATATATCTCACAGTGTTTTTCTCTCCAGCGTGTGTATAAAGAAATATCTCACAGTGTTTTTCTCTCCAGCGTGTGTATGAAGATATATCTCACAGTGTTTTTCTCTCCAGCGTGTGTATAAAGAAATATCTCACATTCTAATTCAACACATTTGTAAGAACGAATCTGATTGGATCTCTGCTAAAAATTTCAGGTGGTAAAATCACCGATATACCGGTCGCAAATTTTGTGGCAGAAATACGCCATAGGTTAAGCGAAGAACAGGGTTATTTTGTAATGACGTCATAAAGACAATTTCTGTAGCGTCCATGTTACGTACAGAAGTGGTTAAATACTGAGAAGTTTTTATGTCAGAAATGAACATAATTATTCTTTATTAGTCGTTATCTAATCACGAGAGCTGATTAAATATGTCAAATTATACATCTATGTTCGAACCGCTAACTGTCCGACCACCCATCGTCTGTTAATGGGCTGCCTAATGACGTCACCAGCTGGTGACGTTTATAGGCTTATTCTTACTACAAATGTGACAATTTCCTATTTAAAATCAACCAGCAAACAGTTTAATTAGAATAGAGATAACCCTACTGTGTTTTCCGATTTGCGTACGTATATCGGTGGTTTTACAGTCGCAAATTTACCGTTTGCGACAGTAAAACCACCGATATACGTCCGCAAATCGGAAAACACAGTAGGGTTATCCCCTAAGTGTTTTTCTCTCTGTCGTGTGTATAAAGAAATATTTCAGTGTTTTTCTCTCCAGTGTATGTATTACAGTGTTTTTCTCTCCAGTGTATGTATTACAGTGTTTTTCTCTCCAGTGTATGTATTACAGTGTTTTTCTCTCCAGTGTATGTATTTCAGTGTTTTTCTCTCCAGTGTATGTATTACAGTGTTTTTTTCTCCAGTGTATGTATTACAGTGTTTTTCTCTCCAGTGTATGTATTTCAGTGTTTTTCTCTCCAGTGTATGTATTACAGTGTTTTTCTCTCCGTCGTGTATAAAGAAATATTTCAGTTGTTTTCTCTCCAGCGTGTGTATAAAGATATACCTAACGGTGTTTTTCTCTCCAGCGTGTGTATAAAGAAATATCTCACAGTGTTTTTCTCTCCAGCGTGTGTATAAAGATATACCTAACGGTGTTTTTCTCTCCAGCGTGTGTATAAAGAAATATGTCAGTTGTTTTCTCTCCAGCGTGTGTATAAAGATATACCTAACGGTGTTTTTCTCTCCAGCGTGTGTATAAAGAAATATCTCACAGTGTTTTTCTCTCCAGCGTGTGTATAAAGAAATATCTCACAGTGTTTTTCTCTCTAGCGTGTGTATAAAGAAATATCTCAGTGTTTTTCTCTCCAGCGTGTGTATAAAGAAATATCTCACAGCATTTTTCTCTCCAGCGTGTGTATAAAGAAATATCTCACAGTGTTTTTCTCTCCAGCACGTGCATAAACAAATATCTCACAGTGTTTTTCTCTCCTGCGTGTATAAAGAAATATCTCCGTTTTCACAATGAGACCCTCACGTTTAGACCTATTCTCCAATCACTGAACAGTGTACAATATATTTATGACTCGTCGGCCTTCCGTTGTCTCTGACACGTGATTTTAATGTTGTACCACGTGATTTTACTGTCCTGCCAAGTGATTTTGCTATTATATCACGTGTTTACTGTTGTGCCACGTGATTTTAAATTATACCACGTGATTTTACTATTCTATCACATGATTTTACCAGTCTATCACGTGCTTTTACTATTATATAATGTGATTTTACTGTTCTACCATGTGATTTTATTATTATATCACGTGAGTTTACTCTTCTACCACGTGATTTTACTCTTCTACCACGTGATTTTACTGTATGTGTCGTCATCGCGTGCCCGAGACGTTCTACCGCCAACTGAATGAGTTTCGTACATTTGGTTCTGCCAGGTCGTCTGCCCTTGGTGTAAACTCAGATTGCTTGCCACCAGAGGGCGCGGAATTTTCAGTATGTCTGTGCCGACGTCACTTCCGCTTTCTGAGCTGCAACTCGGGGTTGACTCGGGCCGTTTTACTGGAGCAGCCGCGGGAGAACAACAGCCTCTGTGTAAAAATAAATAAAATAGTTTAGCAGTGTCGTAGAAGAAAGGAATGTTAAGATCTGGCGCAAACAGGATTTAGGTCATTTGGTAGAGTGCTCGCTTGAGGTGCTTGCGTCGCAGTATCTACCCACCTCGGTGGATCCATTGGGTTTTTCTCGTTCCAACCAGTACATCACAACTATTCAAATGCCGTATTATGGGCTTTCCTGTCTATTGGAAATTGCATATATATATATATATATATATATCCGTTGCTGCATTTGGAAAAATGTAGTGGGTTTCCTCTGTTGACTACGAGTCATACAGTTGAGTATTGTAATGTCAAGACCCTGAGGTTTGACTTGATCGGAAGGACCACAATAAAAATGTCACTTTCATGAACAGAGATATGTTTATAGTAATGTCAAATGAAAATAAAGTCCACTGGAACAGTGCTGATATAATAAACACCATTCTAAACACACACACACACACACACACACACACACACACACACACACACACATACACACACCAAAAACAATGGCGTCCGGTTAGAATATTGTAAAGTCAAGAGTAAACACAGTGTTACTTTCTATGACGTCACATTCAATTGATTAAGGTCACTTAAATACCTCCACCCTCAAAGTAAATCAGAACAAAAGAAATGCAATGATTAGAATTCCTGATAAACGGCATTTAAAAGAATTACTCATAAAATTAGAATTATAATTGCAGGCAAAATGTGATGATTAGAATTGCTGATAACATGTAAGGATTAGAATTGCTGATAACATGTGATGATTAGAATTGCTGATAACATGTGAGGATTAGAATTGCTGATAACATGTGAGGATTAGAATTGTGGATAACATGTGAGGATTAGAATTGTGGATAACATGTGAGGATTAGAATTGTGGATAACATGTGAGGATTAGAATTGTGGATAACATGTAAGGATTAGAATTGCTGATAACATGTAAGGATTAGAATTGCTGATAACATGTAAGGATTAGAATTCCTGATAACATGTAAGGATTAGAATTGCTGATAACATGTAATGATTAGAATTGCTGATAACATGTAAGGATTAGAATTCCTGATAACATGTAAGGATTAGAATTGTGGATAACATGTGAGGATTAGAATTGTGGATAACATGTGAGGATTACAATTGTTGATAACATGTAAAGATTAGAATTGTGGATAACATGTGAGGATTAGAATTCCTGATAACATGTAAGGATTAGAATTGTGGATAACATGTGAGGATTAGAATTCCTGATAACATGTAAGGATTAGAATTCCTGATAACATGTAAGGATTAGAATTGCTGATAACATGTAAGGATTAGAATTCCTGATAACATGTAAGGATTAGAATTCCTGATAACATGTAAGGATTAGAATTGTGGATAACATGTGAGGATTAGAATTGTGGATAACATGTGAGGATTACAATTGCTGATAACATGTAAAGATTAGAATTGTGGATAACATGTGAGGATTAGAATTGTGGATAACATGTAAGGGTTAGAATTGCGGATAACATGTAAGGATTAGAATTGCGGATAACATGTAAGGATTAGAATTGTGGATAACATGTGAGGATTAGAATTGTGGATAACATGTAAGGATTAGAATTGTGGATAACATGTGAGGATTAGAATTGTGGATAACATGTAAGGATTATAATTGTGGATAACATGTAAGGATTAGAATTGCTGATAACGTGAGGATTAGAATTGCTGATAACATGTAAGGATTAGAATTGCGGATAACATGTGAGGATTAGAATTGCGGATAACATGTAAGGATTAGAATTGTGGATAACATGTGAGGATTAGAATTGCGGATAACATGTAAGGATTAGAATTGTGGATAACATGTAAGGATTCGAATTGCTGATAACATGTAAGGATTAGAATTCCTGATAACATGTAAGGATTAGAATTGTGGATAACATGTGAGGATTAGAATTGTGGATAACATGTGAGGATTACAATTGCTGATAACATGTAAAGATTAGAATTGTGGATAACATGTGAGGATTAGAATTGTGGATAACATGTAAGGGTTAGAATTGCGGATAACATGTAAGGATTAGAATTGCGGATAACATGTAAGGATTAGAATTGTGGATAACATGTGAGGATTAGAATTGTGGATAACATGTAAGGATTAGAATTGTGGATAACATGTGAGGATTAGAATTGTGGATAACATGTAAGGATTAGAATTGTGGATAACATGTAAGGATTAGAATTGCTGATAACGTGAGGATTAGAATTGCTGATAACATGTAAGGATTAGAATTGCAGATAACATGTGAGGATTAGAATTGCGGATAACATGTAAGGATTAGAATTGTGGATAACATGTGAGGATTAGAACTGCGGATAACATGTAAGGATTAGAATTGTGGATAACATGTAAGGATTCGAATTGCTGATAACATGTGAGGATTAGAATTGTGGATAACATATAAGGATTAGAATTGCTGATAACATGTGAGGATTAGAATTCCTGATAACATGTAAGGATTAGAATTGTGCATAACATGTGAGGATTAGAATTGTGGATAACATGTGAGGATTACAATTGCTGATAACATGTAAGGATTAGAATTGTGGATAACATGTGAGGATTAGAATTGTGGATAACATGTAAGGG
This sequence comes from Gigantopelta aegis, assembly GCF_016097555.1. NCBI lineage: Eukaryota > Metazoa > Mollusca > Gastropoda > Neomphalida > Peltospiridae > Gigantopelta > Gigantopelta aegis. The sequence goes on from NC_054703.1 coordinate 3,909,527, forward strand.
TTAGCATTGCGGATAACATGTGAGGATTAGAATTGCGGATAACATGTAAGGATTAGAATTGTGGATAACATGTGAGGATTAGAATTGTGGATAACATGTAAGGATTAGAATTGTGGATAACATGTGAGGATTAGAATTGTGGATAACATGTAAGGATTAGAATTGTGCATAACATGTGAGGATTAGAATTGTGGATAACATGTAAGGATTAGAATTGCTGATAACATGTAAGGATTAGAATTGTGGATAACATGTGAGGATTAGAATTGCTGATAACATGTGAGGATTAGAATTGTGGATAACATGTGAGGATTAGAATTGTGGATAACATGTGAGGATTAGAATTGTGGATAACATGTGAGGATTAGAATTGCGAATAACATGTAAGGATTAGAATTGTGGATAACATGTAAGGATTAGAATTGTGGATAACATGTAAGGATTAGAATTGCTGATAACATGTAAGGATTAGAATTGTGGATATCATGTGAGGATTAGAATTGCTGATAACATGTGAGGATTAGAATTGTGGATAACATGTAAGGATTAGAATTGTGGATAACATGTGAGGATTAGAATTGTGGATAACATGTAAGGATTAGAATTGTGGATAACATGTGAGGATTAGAATTGTGGATAACATGTGAGGATTAGAATTGCTGATAACATGTGAGGATTAGAATTGTGGATAACATGTGAGGATTAGAATTGCTGATAACATGTGAGGATTAGAATTGCTGATAACATGTGAGGATTAGAATTGCTGATAACATGTGAGGATTAGAATTGTGGATAACATGTGAGGATTAGAATTGCTGATAACATGTGAGGATTAGAATTGTGGATAACATGTGAGGATTAGAATTGTGGATAACATGTAAGGATTAGAATTGTGGATAACATGTGAGGATTAGAATTGTGGATAACATGTAAGGATTAGAATTGCTGGTAACATGTGAGGATTAGAATTGCGGATAACATGTGAGGATTAGAATTGTGGATAACATGTGAGGATTAGAATTGTGGATAACATGTGAGGATTAGAATTGCTGATAACATGTAAGGATTAGAATTGTGGATAACATGTGAGGATTAGAATTGCTGATAACATGTGAGGATTAGAATTGTGGATAACATGTGAGGATTAGAATTGTGGATAACATGTGAGGATTAGAATTGTGGATAACATGTGAGGATTAGAATTGCTGATAACATGTAAGGATTAGAATTGCGGATAACATGTGAGGATTAGAATTGTGGATAACATGTGAGGATTAGAATTGTGGATAACATGTAAGGATTAGAATTGTGGATAACATGTGAGGATTAGAATTGCTGATAACATGTAAGGATTAGAATTGCGGATAACATGTGAGGATTAGAATTGCTGATAACATGTAAGGATTAGAATTGCTGATAACATGTAAGGATTAGAATTGCTGATAACATGTAAGGATTAGAATTGTGGATAACGTGAGGATTAGAATTGCTGATAACATGTGAGGATTAGAATTGTGGATAACATGTAAGGATTAGAATTGTGGATAACATGTGAGGATTAGAATTGTGGATAACATGTAAGGATTAGAGTTGCTGATAACATGTAAGGATTAGAATTGTGGATCACATGTGAGGATTAGAATTGTGGATAACATGTGAGGATTAGAATTGCTGATAACATGTGAGGATTAGAATTGCTGATAACATGTAAGGATTAGAATTGCTGATAACATGTGAGGATTAGAATTGTGGATAACATGTAAGGATTAGAATTGCTGATAACATGTAAGGATTAGAATTGTGGATATCATGTGAGGATTAGAATTGCTGATAACATGTGAGGATTAGAATTGTGGATAACATGTAAGGATTAGAATTGTGGATAACATGTGAGGATTAGAATTGTGGATAACATGTAAGGATTAGAATTGTGGATAACATGTGAGGATTAGAATTGTGGATAACATGTGAGGATTAGAATTGCTGATAACATGTGAGGATTAGAATTGTGGATAACATGTGAGGATTAGAATTGCTGATAACATGTGAGGATTAGAATTGCTGATAACATGTGAGGATTAGAATTGCTGATAACATGTGAGGATTAGAATTGTGGATAACATGTGAGGATTAGAATTGCTGATAACATGTGAGGATTAGAATTGTGGATAACATGTGAGGATTAGAATTGTGGATAACATGTAAGGATTAGAATTGTGGATAACATGTGAGGATTAGAATTGTGGATAACATGTAAGGATTAGAATTGCTGATAACATGTGAGGATTAGAATTGCGGATAACATGTGAGGATTAGAATTGTGGATAACATGTGAGGATTAGAATTGTGGATAACATGTGAGGATTAGAATTGCTGATAACATGTAAGGATTAGAATTGTGGATAACATGTGAGGATTAGAATTGCTGATAACATGTGAGGATTAGAATTGTGGATAACATGTGAGGATTAGAATTGTGGATAACATGTGAGGATTAGAATTGTGGATAACATGTGAGGATTAGAATTGCTGATAACATGTAAGGATTAGAATTGCGGATAACATGTGAGGATTAGAATTGTGGATAACATGTGAGGATTAGAATTGTGGATAACATGTAAGGATTAGAATTGTGGATAACATGTGAGGATTAGAATTGCTGATAACATGTAAGGATTAGAATTGCGGATAACATGTGAGGATTAGAATTGCTGATAACATGTAAGGATTAGAATTGCTGATAACATGTAAGGATTAGAATTGCTGATAACATGTAAGGATTAGAATTGTGGATAACGTGAGGATTAGAATTGCTGATAACATGTGAGGATTAGAATTGTGGATAACATGTAAGGATTAGAATTGTGGATAACATGTGAGGATTAGAATTGTGGATAACATGTAAGGATTAGAGTTGCTGATAACATGTAAGGATTAGAATTGTGGATCACATGTGAGGATTAGAATTGTGGATAACATGTGAGGATTAGAATTGCTGATAACATGTGAGGATTAGAATTGCTGATAACATGTAAGGATTAGAATTGCTGATAACATGTGAGGATTAGAATTGTGGATAACATGTGAGGATTAGAATTCCGGATGACATGTGAGGATTAGAATTGCTGATAACATGTAAGGATTAGAATTGTGGATAACATGTGAGGATTAGAATTGTGGATAACATGTAAGGATTAGAATTGCTGATAACATGTAAGGATTAGAATTGTGGATAACATGTGAGGATTAGAATTGTGGATAACATGTGAGGATTAGAATTGTGGATAACATGTGAGGATTAGAATTGCTGATAACATGTAAGGATTAGAATTGCGGATAACATGTGAGGATTAGAATTGTGGATAACATGTGAGGATTAGAATTGCTGATAACATGTGAGGATTAGAATTGCTGATAACATGTAAGGATTAGAATTGTGGATAACATGTAAGGATTAGAATTGCTGATAACATGTAAGGATTAGAATTGCGGATAACATGTGAGGATTAGAATTGTGGATAACATGTAAGGATTAGAATTGCTGATAACATGTAAGGATTAGAATTGTGGATAACACGTGAGGATTAGAATTGTGGATAACATGTAAGGATTAGAATTGCGGATAACATGTAAGGATTATAATTGCGGATAACATGTGAGGATTAGAATTACTGATAACATGTGAGGATTAGAATTGCTGATAACATGTACGGATTAGAATTCCTGATAACATGTAAGGATTAGAATTGCTGATAACATGTAAAGATTAGAATTGCTGATAACATGTAAGGATTAGAATTGTGGATAACATGTGAGGATTAGAATTGCTGATAACATGTGAGGATTAGAATTGCTGATAACATGTGAGGATTAGAATTGAGGATAACATGTAAGGATTAGAATTGCTGATAACATGTGAGGATTAGAATTGTGGATAACATGTAAGGATTAGAATTGCTGATAACATGTAAGGATTAGAATTGCGGATAACATGTGAGGATTAGAATTGTGGATAACATGTGAGGATTAGAATTGTGGATAACATGTAAGGATTAGAATTGCGGATAACATGTGAGGATTAGAATTGCGGATAACATGTGAGGATTAGAATTGTGGATAACATGTGAGGATTAGAATTGTGGATAACATGTAAGGATTAGAATTGCTGATAACATGTAAGGATTAGAATTGCTGATAACATGTAAGGATTAGAATTGTGGATAACATGTGAGGATTAGAATTGTGGATAACATGTAAGGATTAGAATTGCTGATAACATGTAAGGATTAGAATTGTGGATAACATGTGAGGATTAGAATTGCTGATAATGTGAGGATTAGAATTGCTGATAACATGTGAGGATTAGAATTGCTGATAACATGTAAGGATTAGAATTGCGGATAACATGTGAGGATTAGAATTGTGGATAACATGTGAGGATTAGAATTGCTGATAACATGTGATGATTAGAATTGCTGATAACATGTGAGGTTTAGAATTGCTGATAACATGTGATGATTAGAATTGCTGATAACATGTAAGGATTAGAATGTCGGATAACATGTGAGGATTAGAATTGTGGATAACATGTAAGGATTAGAATTGCTGATAACATGTAAGGATTAGAATTGCGGATAACATGTGAGGATTAGAATTGTGGATAACATGTAAGGATTAGATTTGCTGATAACATGTAAGGATTAGAATTGTCGATAACACGTGAGGATTAGAATTGTGGATAACATGTAAGGATTAGAATTGTGGATAACATGTAAGGATTAGAATTGCGGATAACATGTGAGGATTAGAATTGCGGATAACATGTAAGGATTAGAATTGTGGATAACATGTAAGGATTAGAATTGTGGATAACATGTAAGGATTAGAATTGTGGATAACATGTAAGGATTAGAATTGCGGATAACATGTGAGGATTAGAATTGTGGATAACATGTAAGGATTAGAATTGCTGATAACATGTAAGGATTAGAATTGTCGATAACACGTGAGGATTAGAATTGTGGATAACATGTAAGGATTAGAATTGCGGATAACATGTAAGGATTAGAATTACTGCTACAACGTAAGAATTACAATTACCGACAAAACAATAGGATTAGAATTACTGATACACCCCCCCCCCCCCCCCCCCCTCGATAAAACAAAAACGCTATAGTTACCATCACCCCTGTCAAAATAGTTTTTAAACAAAATATTAAATTAAACTTTAAAAATATCAATAAAGGAAAAAGGAACCTTTCCTGTAACATATAAAAACGAATTCTGGTAAGATAGGTTATATTTACTTAGTACAAAGGCAAAATGAAGGTGTGGAAATTGACTCGTCGACCGCAGTAGGAATTTGAGTGTGGGACGTAGACCAGGTGTGTACGGTCGGTCTAGAATTGATTCCCATCGGTAGGCCCAGTGGGCTATTTCCCGTTCCAGCCAGTGCACGACGGCCGACATATCAAAAGACGTGCTCGATGCTATCCTGTGTGTGGGATCCCTCGTTACTAATGGCAAAATGTAACGGGATTTCTCCCCAACACCGTCAAACTTACCAAATGTTTGATATCCAATAAGTGATGGTTAATAAATGAAACGACCAACGAGTTCTCACCTGCGACACAGCACGACGACGAGGACGACGACGATGACAGCCAGCATGATGGAGGCTACAGTCCCGGACACGATAACAGCACCTACACGAAAACATATCATACAGAGTTATAAACCTGGTGAAACCAATACTTAATGACAGTCCCGGACACGTTAACAGCACATACACGAAAACACATCATACAGAGTTAAAAACCTGGTGAAACCAGTACTTAATGACAGTCCCGGACACGATAACAGCACCTACACGAAAACACATCACATAAAGTTATAAACCTGGTGAAATCAATACTTAATAACAGTCCCGAACACGATAACAGCACCTATACGAAAACACACCATACTGAGTTATAAACAGTAAAACTAATATTTAATGACAGTCTCTAGCACGATAACAGCCACTACATGAAAACACACCATACAGGGTTAAAAACATAGTCAGGCACGGCGGAAGCAAATAGACATTGGGTGTGTGGGTGGGGGGGGGGGGGTGGCTTAGATTGAGGATGCAGAGCAACGTTTCTACGGGCCTTGTGGGAATGATCCCCCGTAAAACTAGATGTTCTAAAAAGAAATTTCCTGCATTCTACAAGTGCATTCAGATTTAAGGTTTAAGATTTACTACCAATAATATTTTTTATTCAGAATTATTGCCAGATAGTGAAACCAATATTTAATGACAGTCTCTGATACGATATCAGCACCTACACGAAAACACATCATACAGGGTTAAACCAAAAGTAAAGGACTCGATTAGTGAGTTGTGTTCGCGGGGCACGACTTGAAGAGATCTTTCCGGCACTTAAATAAGTATAAATTTCTATACAGTATAGATATATAGTATGTGATATTTTTTAAATACTTCCAGAATTTTATAACTGCAAATTAGATGCAAATTACATGTAAATTAACTAACTCACGACACTACATTTATTGACATTTAACGTACTATGGTAACACTCCATAATTGACGTATGCATTAGGCATCAAACAAAAACATTTCAATAGCAACTTTACACTGAAATTTTTTTAGCGTTCTGAAAACAAAAATCGTCAGGTATTAGGTTATTTTTAAGCAAGAATATCCAAAATGACATCACTCAAATTTGATATCATTTTTATTCAAAAAGACACCACGTCACATTCTTACGTCATTTGAATATCAAGTAATGGCTGCTTGGAACAGAAGTTCCGTATACGGGATGGTGCATGAAAAAGATCCCTTGCTGCTAATCGAAAAGAGTAGCCCATAAAGTGGCGACAGCGGGTTTCCTCTATCAATATCTGTGTGGTTCTTAACCATATGTTTGACGCCATATAACCGTAATTAAAATGTGTTGAGTGCGTCGTTAAATAAAGCATTTCCTTCCTTCACTAACTACTCTTACATCGATCATTTTGAAGTCTGCTCATACAATATGTCACAATATGTCACGCTCATACAATATGTCACAATATGTCACGCTCATACAATATGTCACGCTCATACAATATGTCACGCTCATACAATATGTCACGCTTCAATCACTAATACACACGCGGCAGGAAGAAGCTCAGCTGCACCCCGAATCATTTTGAAGTCTGCTCATACAATATGTCACGCTTCAATACAATATGTCACGCTCATACAATATGTCACGCTCATACAATATGTCACGCTTCAATCACTAATACACACGCGGCAGGAAGAAGCTCAGCTGCACCCCGAAACATTTTTGAAAGGGGGTACTATCAGGTTTCTTCCTCTAGTGTGTGTATTAGTGTAAAAAAAACGTTATCAGTGAACTGGAAAATTATTGGTGTAAAGCTATTTACGTCAAACATTGGATTACGGCTAAGAGGTGCTATACTCAAGAAAAGCTTGCAATAAATAATATATCCATGTCTTCATCAATCATCTCGGAGGCGGGACGTAGCCCTGTGGTATAGCGTTCGCTTGTTGCGCGGTCGGTCTAGGATCGATCCCCGTCAGTGGGCCCATTGGGCTATTTCTCGTTCCAGCCAGTGCACCACGACTGGTATGTCAAAGGCCGTGGTATGTGTTATCCTGTCTGTGGGATGATGCATATAAAAGATACCTTGCTGCTAATCGCAAAACGTAACCCATGAAGTGGAGACAGCGGGTTTCCTCTCTCAATATCTGTGTGGTCCTTAACCATATGTCCGACGCCCTATAACCGTAAATAAAAGCTGTTGAATGTGTCGTTAAATAAAACATTGCCTTCCTTCACCAATCATCTAGGGGGCGAGACGTATGGTGCATATAAAAGATCCCTTGCTATTAATGGAAAAATGTAGCGGGTTCCTTCTCTAAGAGTATACGTCAACATTATCAAATGTTTGAGATCCAATAGCCGATGATTAATAAATGAATATGCTCTAGTGGTAACGTTAAACAAAACAAACTTTTTCATCAATCATCTAAGAACGGGAAGTAGCCCAGTTAAGCTTTCGGTCTAGAATCGATCCCAGCCAGTTCACCACGACTAGTATAGAAAAGACCGTGGTATGTAGTGTCTAGTATATGAGATGATGCATATAAATGATCACTTGCTTCCCAATTCAAAAATGTAGCGGGTTTCCTCTCCAAGACTATACAATATCACATTTTTGACATCCAAAACCCTATTATTAATAAATCAATGTGCTCTAGTGGTGTCGTTAAACAAAAGAAACTTCTCTTTCATCAATCATCTGGTTTTGATAAGTTTCCACATATCGCTGAATATTCTAACGTGGAAACAGCGAAGGCACCACATTGCCCATGCAGTTTTCTAGCCAATATCATACAATGACAGAATTGTGTCACAATCAGAGAAGACACTTGGAATGAATAAGCCTTGGAACCTTTCAGAAAATAAAAACAACCTGGACCACTCGGGAACTTTAATCTTGGACCTGTCTTGTTGTTTTTTCTCTTCTTTTTTTTCTTCTTTTTTTCCTATGTGTTGTTAAACATTTCATCTAAATTAAGATATTTACCTGTTGGCACCAAAGACCTTGGCGGACCGACTTCACCTGTTTAAAAAAGAAGAGAATATTGGACGTTAGAAAGTTGTCTTTACAATATGGAGTTTAGACAATACATATATCGACACAGAGTCGTGACATAACAACCAGTGGCAGACAAGCATTTAATTTGATTATAATCTGGGCCTGAAGCGATCTTAGCGCTAAGCTCGCCTTAACCACATTCAGTACTTATGCACGTCAAGGTGATCTTAGCGCTAAGATCGCTGTAACTACATTAGGTACTTATGCACTCAAAGTGATCTTAGCGCTAAGTTCGCTATAACTACATTAGGTACTTATTCACTCAAGGTTATCTTAGCGCTAAGATCGCCGTAACTACATTAGGTACTTATGTACTCAAGGTGATCTAAGTGCTAAGTTCACCGTAACTGCATTAGGTACGTATGCACTCAATGTAATCGTAGCCCAAAAATCGCCGTAACTATATTAGGTACTTATACACTCAAGTTCTTTAATCACATTAAGCTTTACATATATAAACAAAAATACATAACCACAGGAGAACAAAATTCAATAAACAAGAAAACATACATGTCACATGAAACAAATGAACTACACACATACGGAAAATGCCTTTAAAAACTTCTTTTCTTAATTTAACTGCTTTATATAAATATTTTCCAAAATTACATAAAGTTTTAGAATTGTGTACATTATATAATTGCATTAACTTAAAAAATTATGGCTTTTTCCAGTAATAAGGTTTAATGTATCTTTTTATCAAATCAGTATATAAGGAGCATTTTAAAATAAAATGAAACTCATCTTCCATAACAACAGTGAAAACATAATCTATCATGTCGCTGTGTATGACTATATCTGCCAGTTTCAATTGCTAACATATGAGATGACATTCTAAATTTTGACACATATTTTCTATAAAGTACTGGAAGTGGTTTCCGTAAATAAAATTGCAGACTGAATGTATCTGTAAAATATTTGTACATAATACATTTTGGCGAAATATCAATTTGACTCCTAATATATTGCATAGCTTGGTCTAGAATTCTTTGTTTGATTACAGATAAACATCCAGGATATAGTACTTGATTAAACCATATATCCCCCAAACCCAAATTATTCAATTCCTTTTTAATGTGGTATACCCAGTTTTGTTCTTTATAATTTTCTACTCTATCATACAAAAATTCATAACAATTCTTCAATAATTAGATGTCACTAACAGCTTACACCAGTATTTAATCATATTATATATCCGCTGGTATCTTAATGGATAACGACCAAGTTCTGCATAAATCATTACATTACATGTAGATTTCTTAACACCCAACTGTTTTTTTTACAAAATTCCATATGGATACGCTCAATATTAGCTCCCTTGTGTGAACCCCATACTTCCGATGCATAATGCAAAACACTACCAATATAATAATCAAACAATGATAACATAGTTGCTGGATTGAGATAAATAGCATTAACATTTCGGTTCAATGCAAAAATAGCTTTTCTACCTTGCTCAGAAATTTGTTATCATAGTTTAATACAATACCCAGGTATGTAAAGTTATTCACAATTTCAATACAGTTATAATCGTAGAACCATTTTTCATTCTCTCTAAGTTTACCTGCATTTCTAAAAACAACAATTTTTGTCTTTGCATTATTTACATGTAGATCCCATTTTCTAGAATAATCTAGCAAAGTGTCTAATTGTAACTGCAAATCATCAATTGATTCTGAAGGTGATCTTAGTGTTAAGATCGCCATAACTACATTAGCTACTTATGCACTCAAGGTGATCTTAACACTAAGATCGCGGTAACTATATTTGGTACTTGTACACTCAAGGTGATCTTAACACTAAGATCGCGGTAACTATATTTGGTACTTCTACACTCAAGGTGATCTTAACACTAAGATCGCGGTAACTATATTTGGTACTTGTACACTCAAGGTGATCTTAACACTAAGATCGCGGTAACTATATTTTGTACTTGTACACTCAAGGTGATCTTAACACTAAGATCGCGGTAACTATATTTGGTACTTGTACACTCAAGGTGATCTTAACACTAAGATCGCGGTAACTATATTTGGTACTTGTACACTCAAGGTGATCTTAACACTAAGATCGCGGTAACTATATTTGGTACTTGTACACTCAAGGTGATCTTAACACTAAGATCGCGGTAACTATATTTGGTACTTGTACACTCAAGGTGATCTTAACACTAAGATCGCGGTAACTATATTTGGTACTTATACACTCAAGGTGATCTTAACACTAAGATCGCGGAAACTATATTTGGTACTTATACACTCAAGGTGATCTTAACACTAAGATCGCGGTAACTATATTTGGTACTTATACACTCAAGGTGATCTTGGTGCTAAGATTGCTTCGTGGAACGGGCCCTGAACGACACAACCATTACCACTATTAACAGTCGTATTTTGGAACACATAAAAGTGATGTGTTGGCAAGGCTGTGACGTCACAGTCATGTGCTTTGTTCATAGGTGGACTGCCCATCTCACGGACAATAATCCTTCTTGACCTAGCCACTAGAAACAAGACCCCTACCCTCACTCTAACTACAAACAAGACACCCCCACCCACCCTCATAATAACTAGAAACAAGACCCCAACCCACCCTCACTCTAACCAAAACAAGACCCACACCCACTCTCATTCTAACTACAAACAAGACCCACACCCACTCTCACTCTAACTAGAAACAAGATCCCCACCCACCCTCACCCTCGCTTATATTTATTTTCGTGCGCTGTCCTGGGCATACTGGGCTGTCTGTCCAGAACAGTGGATTATATTAGTAGAGAAGTTAGTATAGTGGTCTTACACCTACCCATTAACCACGACACCACCGAAGCCAAAGTGTGTTAGCAGGGTAAAACCATGAATATTCATATTACACAACGTACACATACCTTGTGTTGCACACATTGTGAGTTTGCCACCGTCCTCTGATTCAGTGTTCACCTCGAGATATCCTTCTCTGCATCGACAGCTGCCTGCTTGGCACACGGTCAGCGGGTCTCGACAGTGCGTCGTCTGTTGACACCTTCCCCCGACCCCCACCGTCTTCGTGCAGACCCGCCCCACGCACTCTAACGCACCGGAACACTGTACTCTGTGGACGCAGCTCTCCCCTTCACCCACCACACTGAGACAGAGTTCGTTCTTACACTCCAGCGGGCCGTCGCAGTCGGAGGTGGCGGAACACTCCTCGCCCAGCTGCTTCTTCAACATGCAGACTCCGTCAAGACATTTAGCGAACTCGTCCTTGCATTCTGTGTTTAACACACACGACTCGCCGAGTTCTTTCGGAATGGAGCATCTGTTGGTGATGCAGGACGCCAGTGGGTGCCTGCATTCCGCGCGATCACGACACGGTTCTCCCAGACTCCTCAGGACGAAACATCTATCATTGACGCACTCAGCCTTGCTGTCCCGGCACTCCGACCTGGCCGAGCAGCGCTCACCGTTCGCCTTCTTCATGAAGCATGTATTGAGTACACAGTGTGCTCCCACGTCTTTACACTCGGCTGTCTCCGTGCACCACTCGCCCAAAGCTCGCCTTATGGCACAGACGCGGTTGTAGCAGACAGCTGAAGGATCCTCGCAGTCGTCGACTTCCTGGCATGCCTCGCCGAGTTGCTTCTTGATAAAACACGCGCCTCGTCGACAAACTGCGTGTGGGTGCTTACACTCCCCCGAGGTTCGGCAGCTGTCGCCGATATTTCGTTTTAAGAAACAGACACCTAGATAGCAGTCAGCAGAACTGTTTCTGCAGTCGGACTTTTGTGAACACTTTTCACCAATGTCTTTCTTCACAAAACAGATTCTGTTAACACAGTCTGCTAATATATTATGACATTGTTCCTTTTCTGTACAATGTTCTCCATTGTTCTTGATGAAACAAAAACCATTATAGCATACTGCTGTAGAATTGATGCATTCTCCTTTTTCTATGCACCTTTCGCCAATTTCCTTTTTAATAAAGCACAGCCCATGGTAACACTCTGCCAAAGGATCATGACACTGTTCCTTTCTGGTACACGCCTCTCCAATCTCCTTTTTAACAAAACATACACCATTAAAACATTCAGCTACAGAATTGATACATTCGCCTCTGTCTGCACACGTTTCTCCATCTTGTCTCTTAACAAAGCACACGTTCCTGTAACAGTCCGCTAATGAATTTCGACATTCTCCTTTTTCTGAACATCTTTCACCAATTTTCTTTTTAACGAAACAGACACCCTTATAACATTCAGCGACTGACCCAACACATTCTCCGTTTTCTGAACACGTTTCGCCAATCTGTTTCTTAACAAAGCAGACTCCCTTGAAACAGTCTGCCAACGAATTCTCACACTGCCCTTTCTCTGAGCATGCTTCCCCGATTTGTTTCTTAATAAAACAAACCCCATTATAACATTCAGCTGTGGAGTTAATGCAATCTCCTCTATCTGAACATGATTCCCCGATCAACTTTTTCATATAACAGACACCATTGTAGCAATCTGCCCTGGCATTCTTACACTCACCCCTCTCGCTACACACATCTCCCAGTCCCTTTTTAACAAAGCATACCCCTTTGTAACACGTAGCAGAAAGGTCCGTGCAATCCGTGTCATCTCGACAAGGTTGTCCTGTTTCCTTCTTGATGAAACAAACGTTTCTATGGCACACTGCAGACGTGTTCTTACACTGTCCATTTTGTGTGCAGCTTTCTCCAATGTTTTTTTTAATAAAACAAATACCATTATAGCAATCAGCCGACGTATTTCTACACTGCTGTTTTTCATAGCAGTTTTCTCCGACCTCCTTCTTCATAAAGCAAACGCCTTTATAACACACTGCAGAACTATTTTTACACTGTCCACGTTCTTTGCAAGATTCGCCAAGATTTCTCTTGACAAAGCATGTGCCGTTATAGCAGACAGCAACGTTGTCTTTACACTGTTCCCTTTCTGTGCAGGTTCCCCCGACGTCCTTCTTGATAAAACAAAAACCTGCAAAGCACGTCACAGAATCATTTTTACACTGTCCTGATTCGGTACATCTTTCGCCTACTACTTTCTTTATGAAACAAACACCCTTATAGCAATCAGCTGAACTATTGCGACAGTCGCTTGTTTGATGGCAACTTTCTCCTAGTTTCTTCTTCAGAAAGCAGACATTGTTGTCACACACAGCTTGTTGGTCGTCACACTCTCCGTTGTCTTGACAGGATTCCCCAAGTGCCTTTTTCAGAAAGCAAGCACCGTTATAGCACACAGCATGTGGGTCTTTACAGTCACTGCTCTCGGAACAACTTTGTCCAATATCTTTCTTAATGAAACACACACCTCTAACACATTCGGCATAAACAATCTTACATTCGGCCCTCTCCGTACAGTTTTCCCCGAGATCCTTTTTGACGAAACATACACCACGGAAGCAATCAGCAAACTGATACCTACATTCAGTTCTGTCAGAACAGGCTTCTCCGATGTCTTTCTTGATAAAGCATTTCCCGCTGTGACACACGGCCGACGTGTTAACACACTCCCGACTGTGAGAGCACGGCTCGCCAAGATCTCGTTTAATGAAGCACTCGCCTTTGTAACAGTCTGCCTGCGCATTCACACATTCCCCCCTCTCTGTACAGTATTCCCCGAGCTTCTTTTTAACGAAGCACATGCCCTTGTAACAGTCGGCTGTTGGTAGTCTGCATTCCCCTTTGTCTGTGCAGCTTTCCCCGAGTTCTCTCTGAATGAAGCACTCTCCACGGTAACACACAGCCAAGAAGCTGGCGCATTCACTCGTGTCCGCACAGCGCTCTCCAATCTGTCGTTTAACGAAACACCTTCCTTTGAAGCAATCCGCCAACAAATTCTTACACTCAGCCTTTTCCAGGCATGTCTCTCCAACCTGCCTTTTGATGAAACACCTTCCTTTGAAACAGTCTGCCCTCGCGTTAGAACACTGCCCTTTGTGAGTGCAGGGCTCGCCCAGCTGGCTTTTAACAAAGCACATGCCTCTGTAGCAGTCTGCTGTCTGATCTCTGCACTGGTCTCTCTCCGAACAATACTCACCAATTTCCTTCTTCACAAAGCACCGACCTCTGTAGCACTCTGCCGTGGAAAGACGACACTCGGCACTCTCGGCACACACCTCTCCCACCTCCTTCTTGAGAAAACACAAACCTTTGAAACAGTCAGCAAACGTGTTTCTACATTCTGCAGTGTTGTTACATGTTTCGCCAAGCTCTCTCTTAACGAAACACACGTTGTTGTGGCAACTGGCTGAAAAGTTCTTGCACTCTGCTTTCTCATTGCAGAGCTCGCCGATCTCCTTCTTGACGAAGCAGACGCCTCTGAAACACACTGCGGTGGGATCCGCGCACTCTCCACTCTCCCTGCAATGTTCACCAAGTTGCCTCTTCACAAAGCAAACTCCCCTGTAGCAATCGGCCGACGTGTTGTTACACTCGTGTTTCGCCGTGCAGTGCTCGCCGAGGTCTTTCCGTAGAAAGCAGACACCATTCAGGCAGTCGGCCATCGAGTTTTCACACTCCCCGTCTTCCCTGCAAGTCTCTCCTAGCTGCCTCTTGATGAAACACACATCTCTGTAGCAGTCTGCCGCAGATTTCTTACACTCTTCCTTCTGCACGCAGCTCTCCCCCAGGTTCCTTTTCAGGAAACACACTCTGTTAAAACAGTCTGCTGTGCTGTCCACACACTCACCCTGCTCCGTGCAGCTTTCTCCCGTCTGTTTCTTGATGAAACACACGCCTCTATAGCAGTCAGCTAAAGGGTTCTTACACTCACCTCGTTCCGTGCACGCATCACCTAAATCCTTCTTAAACATGCATACGCCGCGGTAGCAATCAGCAGTAAAGTTTTTACACTGTTCACGTTCTGTGCACCTTTGTCCGATGTTTCTCTTCATGAAACACTGGCCGAGGTAACAGTCAGCCGACGTGTTGGTGCATTCCCCTTTCTCCACACAGGATTCACCAATGTTCTTCTTTAGAAAACAGACTCCATTGTAACAGTCAGCCGACGTGTTTCTGCATTCCCCTTTCTCCACACAGGATTCACCAATGTTCTTCTTTAGAAAACAGACTCCATTGTAACAGTCAGCCGACGTGTTTCTGCATTCCCCTTTCTCTACACAGGATTCACCAATGTTCTTCTTTAGAAAACAGACTCCATTGTAACAGTCAGCCGACGTGTTGCTGCAATCCCCTTTCTCTACACAGGATTCACCAATGTTCTTCTTTAGAAAACAGACTCCATTGTAACAGTCAGCCGACGTGTTGCTGCAATCCCCTTTCTCCAAACAGGATTCACCAATGTTCTTCTTTAGAAAACAGACTCCATTGTAACAGTCAGCCGACGTGTTGCTGCATTCCCCTTTCTCCACACAGTATTCACCAATGTTCTTCTTTAGAAAACAGACTCCATTGTAACAGTCAGCCGACGTGTTGCTGCATTCCCCTTTCTCTACACAGGATTCACCAATGTTCTTCTTTAGAAAACAGACTCCATTGTAACAGTCAGCTGATGTGTTCTTACATTGTCCTCTTTCAGTGCAAGCTTCACCCAGCTCCTTCTTGAGGATGCAGACTCCATTGTAACAGTCAGCTAGAGAGTTTTCGCATTCACCCTTCTCAGTACAGGTTTCCCCAATGTGTTTCTTTACAAAACAAACACCATTGTAACAAGAAGCTGAGCTATTTCGACACTGCCCTTTCTCACTGCATGTGTCGCCAATTTCTTTCTTTATAAAACATGTCCCATTATAACAAGACGCTGAACTATTTTTACACTGTCCTTTCTCACTGCACGTGTCGCCTATATCTTTCTTTATAAAACATGTCCCATTGTAACAAGACGCTGAACTGTTTTTACATTGCCCTTTTTCACTGCATGTGTCGCCTATATCTTTCTTTATAAAACATGTCCCATTGTAACAAGACGCTGAACTGTTTTTACACTGTCCTTTCTCACTGCATGTGTCGCCTATATCTTTCTTTATATAACATGTCCCATTGTAACAAGATGCTGAACTGTTTTTACACTGTCCTTTCTCACTGCATGTGTCGCCTATATCTTTCTTTATATAACATGTCCCATTGTAACAAGACGCTGAACTGTTTTTACACTGATTCTTGTCTGTACAATTCCCACCTTCACGTACCGGCTCGACACAGGTATGGTTCAAACAAAACGCCGTTGAATTCCTACAGTCTGTCATATCATCACACCTCTCTCCAAACTCCTTGAATCGGAAACACCTTCCTTTGTGACACCCGTCTGTCGTGTTCTTACATTCCTCTTTTGCTGAGCACCGCTCTCCAATGTCTTTTGTCAGAGTGCATATGCCGTTCAAACAGATAGCCGAGTTGTTCAGACATTCTTCTTTAAAGGAGCAGCTCTGTCCTAGTGTCTTTGGTACGATGCATGTCTTCTTAATGCAGACGGCAGATTGGTTTCTGCAGTCATCATCGTGCGTGCAGTTCCCGCCCATTTCCGACAGCAGACGACAGACGCCGAAATGACACGCGGCTGTTTCATTCAAACACTCAGGCTTGGCTGTGCAGTTCTCGCCAAGGTTTCTCGGAATGATACAATGACCATTTCTGCACTCCGCTGAACTGTTTCTACATTCCGAAGTGTCTTTACAACTCTCACCTAGCTCTCGTGGAATAGTACAGTGACCAATCAAACATTCAGCTGAACTGTTTCTACACTCTGCTGATGTAGAACAGTTTGCACCAAGATCCTTCTTGATGAAGCACATTCCATTCAAACATACTGCAGAATTGTTTTTACAATCTGTTTTATCTGTACAATTTTCCCCCAACTCCTTTAGTACAAAACAAACTCCTTTATGGCATTCAGCAGAACTGTTTTTACAATCCGTTTTATCTGTACAATTTTCCCCCAACTCCTTTAGTACAAAACAAACTCCATTATGGCATTCAGCAGAACTGTTTTTACAATCTGTTTTATCTGTACAATTTTCCCCCAACTCTTTTAGTACAAAACAAACCCCTTTATGACATTCAGCAGAACTGTTTTTACAATCCGTTTTGTCTGTACAATTTCCCCCCAACTTCTTTACCACAAAACAAACTCCATTATGGCATTCAGCGGAACTGTTTTTACAATCCGTTTTATCTGTACAATTTTCCCCCAACTCCTTTAGTACAAAACAGACTCCTTTATGGCATTCAGCAGAACTGTTTTTACAATCCGTTTTATCTGTACAATTTTCTCCTAAATCCTTTAGTACAAAACAGACTCCTTTATGGCATTCAGCAGAACTGTTTTTACAATCCGTTTTATCTGTACAATTTTCTCCTAAATCCTTTAGTACAAAACAGACTCCTTTATGGCATTCAGCAGAACTGTTTTTACAATCTGTTTTATCTGTACAATTTTCCCCCAACTCCTTCGTGATGAAGCAAACTCCTTTCTGGCATTCAGCAGAACTGTTTTTACAATCTGTTTTATCTGTACAATTTTCTCCTAAATCCTTTAGTACAAAACAGACTCCTTTATAGCATTCAGCGGAACTGTTTTTACAATCTGTTTTATCTGTACAGTTTTCCTCCAACTCCTTTAGTACAAAACAGACTCCTTTATGGCATTCAGCGGAACTGTTTTTACAATCTGTTTTATCTTTACACTTTTCCCCCAGCTCCTTTAGTACAAAACAGACTCCTTTATGGCATTCAGCAGAACTGTTTTTACAATCCGTTTTATCAGTACAATTTTCTCCTAAATCATTTAGTACAAAACAGACTCCTTTATGGCATTCAGCAGAACTGCTTTTACAATCCGTTTTATCTGTACAATTTTCTCCCAACTCCTTTAGCACAAAACAAACTCCTTTATGGCATTCGGCAGAACTGTTTTTACAATCCGTTTGATCTATACAATTTTCCCCCAACTCCTTTAGTACAAAACAAACTCCATTATGACATTCAGCAGAACTGTTTTTACAATCTGTTTTATCTGTACAATTTTCTCCCAACTCCTTTAGCACAAAACAAACTCCTTTATGGCATTCAGCAGAACTGTTTTTACAATCTGTTTTATCTGTACAGTTTCCCCCCAACTCCTTCGTGATGAAACAGACTCCTTTATGACATTCAGCAGAACTGTTTTTACAATCCGTTTTGTCTATACAATTTTCCCCCAACTCCTTTAGCACAAAACAAACTCCTTTATGGCATTCAGCAGAACTGTTTTTACAATCTGTTTTATCTGTACAGTTTCCCCCCAACTCCTTCGTGATGAAACAGACTCCTTTATGACATTCAGCAGAACTGTTTTTACAATCCGTTTTGTGTATACAATTTTCCCCCAACTCCTTTAGTACAAAACAAACTCCTTTATGACATTCAGCAGAACTGTTTTTACAATCCGTTTTGACTGTACAGTTTTCCCCCAACTTCTTTAGCACAAAACAAACTCCATTATGGCATTCAGCGGAACTGTTTTTACAATCCGTTTTATCTGTACAATTTTCCCCCAACTCCTTTAGTACAAAACAGACTCCTTTATGGCATTCAGCAGAACTGTTTTTACAATCCGTTTTATCTGTACAATTTTCTCCTAAATCCTTTAGTACAAAACAGACTCCTTTATGGCATTCAGCAGAACTGTTTTTACAATCTGTTTTGTCTGTACAGTTTTCCCCCAAATCCTTTAGTACAAAACAGACTCCTTTATGGCATTCAGCGGAACTGTTTTTACAATCTGTTTTATCTGTACAGTTTTCCCCCAACTCCTTTAGCACAAAACAAACTCCTTTATGGCATTCGGCAGAACTGTTTTTACAATCCGTTTTATCTGTACAGTTTCCCCCCAACTCCTTTAGTACAAAACAAACTCCATTATGGCATTCAGCAGAACTGTTTTTACAATCTGTTTTATCTGTACAATTTTCTCCCAACTCCTTTAGCACAAAACAAACTCCTTTATGGCATTCAGCAGAACTGTTTTTACAATCTGTTTTATCTGTACAGTTTTCCCCCAACTCCTTCGTGATGAAACAGACTCCTTTATGGCATTCAGCAGAACTGTTTTTACAATCTGTTTTATCTGTACAGTTTTCTGTTTTACAACTTTTGTCTGTACAGTTTTCCCCAACTCCTTTAGTACAAAACAGACTCCTTTATGGCATTCCAATCTGTTCGTACATGAAACAGACTCCTTTATGGCATTCAGCAGAACTGTTTTTACAATCCGTTTTATCTGTACAATTTTCCCCCAACTCCTTTAGTACAAAACAAACTCCTTTATGGCATTCAGCAGAACTGTTTTTACAATCTGTTTTATCTTTCCCCCCAACTCCTTCGTGATGAAACAGACTCCTTTATGACATTCAGCAGAACTGTTTTTACAATCCGTTTTGTCTATACAATTTTCCCCCAACTCCTTTAGTACAAAACAGACTCCTTTATGGCATTCAGCAGAACTGTTTTTACAATCCGTTTTATCTGTACTTTTCCCCCAACTCCTTTAGTACAAAACAGACTACAATTTTCATTCCTGTTTTTATCCTTTTGACTGTACAGTTTTCCCCCAACTCCTTTAGCAGTTCAGCAGAACTGTTTTTACAAAACAGACATGGCATTCAGCAGAACTGTTTTTACAATCTGTTTTGTCTGTACAGTTTTCCCCCAAATCCTTTAGTACAAAACAGACTCCTTTATGGCATTCAGCGGAACTGTTTTTACAATCTGTTTTATCTGTACAGTTTTCCCCCAACTCCTTTAGCACAAAACAAACTCCTTTATGGCATTCGGCAGAACTGTTTTTACAATCCGTTTTATCTGTACAGTTTCCCCCCAACTCCTTTAGTACAAAACAAACTCCATTATGGCATTCAGCAGAACTGTTTTTACAATCTGTTTTATCTGTACAATTTTCTCCCAACTCCTTTAGCACAAAACAAACTCCTTTATGGCATTCAGCAGAACTGTTTTTACAATCTGTTTTATCTGTACAGTTTTCCCCCAACTCCTTCGTGATGAAACAGACTCCTTTATGGCATTCAGCAGAACTGTTTTTACAATCCGTTTTATCTGTACAATTTTCTCCTAAATCCTTTAGTACAAAACAGACTCCTTTATGGCATTCAGCAGAACTGTTTTTACAATCTGTTTTGTCTGTACAGTTTTCCCCCAACTCCTTTAGTACAAAACAGACTCCTTTATGGCATTCAGCGGAACTGTTTTTACAATCTGTTTTATCTGTACAGTTTTCCCCCAGCTCCTTTAGTACAAAACAGACTCCTTTATTGCATTCAGCAGAACTGTTTTTACAATCTGTTTTATCTGTACAGTTTTCCCCCAGCTCCTTTAGTACAAAACAGACTCCTTTATGGCATTCAGCAGAACTGTTTTTGCAATCTGTTTTATCTGTACAATTTTCTCCAAAATCATTTAGTACAAAACAGACTCCTTTATGGCATTCAGCAGAACTGTTTTTACAATCTGTTTTATCTGTACAATTTTCTCCTAAATCCTTTAGTACAAAACAGACTCCTTTATGGCATTCAGCAGAACTGTTTTTACAATCCGTTTTATCTGTACAATTTTCTCCTAAATCCTTTAGTACAAAACAGACTCCTTTCTGGCATTCAGCAGAACTGTTTTTACAATCTGTTTTATCTGTACAGTTTTCCCCCAACTCCTTTAGTACAAAACAGACTCCTTTATGGCATTCAGCGGAACTGTTTTTACAATCTGTTTTATCTGTACAGTTTTCCCCCAGCTCCTTTAGTACAAAACAGACTTCTTTATGGCATTCAGCAGAACTGTTTTTACAATCTGTTTTATCTGTACAGTTTTCCCCCAGCTCCTTTAGTACAAAACAGACTCCTTTATGGCATTCAGCGGAACTGTTTTTACAATCTGTTTTATCTGTACAGTTTTCCCCCAACTCCTTCGTGATGAAGCAAACTCCATTATGACATTCTGCGTATGAATGTTTACACTCACTCTTAGTTGTACAATTGTCTCCTATTTCTTTGAACCCTGAAATGAAGAATACAGTAAACATGTTTTAAATTATTATTATGACCAATGTCTTGATAGAAAAAGTAAACACCGATTCTAGTGAATACTACAACAGACACAGCGTGGTGGAACACTGCTCGGATGTAACAGTTATCAATAAAATATTAAAATGATTGAGACTATATTGATGGGTATGGCCATAACAAACAAGTACTGCCGTGTATGGAAGAGAGTCAGTCAGTGAGACAGTAAGTCGGTCAGTGAGACAGTAAGTCAATCAGTGAGTCAGTCAGTGAGATAGTAAGTCAGTCAGTGAGTCAGTCAGTGAGACAGTAAGTCGGTCAGAGAGTCAGTCAGTGAGACAGTAAGTCGGTCAGTGAGACAGTAAGTCAGTCAGTAAGTCGGTCAGTGAGACAGTAAGTCAGTCAGTGCGTCAGTCAGTGAGACAGTAAGTCGGTCAGTGAGTCAGTCAGTGAGACAGTAAGTCGGCCAGAGAGACAGTAAGTCAATCAGTGAGTCAGTCAGTGAGATAGTAAGTCAGTCAGTGAGTCAGTCAGTGAGACAGTAAGTCGGTCAGAGAGTCAGTCAGTGAGACAGTAAGTCGGTCAGTGAGACAGTAAGTCAGTCGGTCAGTGAGACAGTAAGTCAGTCAGTGAGACAGTAAGTCGGTCAGTGAGTCAGTCAGTGAGACAGTAAGTCGGCCAGAGAGTCAGTCAGTGAGACAGTAAGTCGGTCAGTGAGATAGTAAGTCAGTCAGTAAGTCGGTTAGTGAGACAGTAAGTCAGTCAGTCAGTGAGTCAGTCAATGAGACAGTAAGTCGGTCAGTGAGTCAGTCAGTGAGACAGTAAGTCGGTCAGAGTCAGTCAGTGAGACAGTAAGTCGGTCAGTGAGTCAGTCAGTGAGACAGTAAGTCAGTCAGTGAGTCATTCAGTGAGTCAGCATGCCATTCAGCGACCAACTGAGTGAGTGAGCGAGTGAGTGAGAGAGTCTGTCAGTCAGTTAATCAGTCGGCCATTTAGTCAGTCTGATAATCACTCAGTTATTCAGTCAGTCAGTCAACCACTCCGTCAGCCAGCCAGTCAGTCAGTCAGTCAGATAATATGTCAGTTATTCAGTCAGTCAGTCAGTCAGTTATTCATCCATTCATTTATTAATTCATTCATTCAGTCAGTCAGTCAACCAGCCAGCCAGCCAGTCAGTCAATTTTCAATTCATTTATTAACCTTGAACATTTACAGTTCATCAGTTATACATACAAATGCATATACAACAATGACACAATGGAAGGTGTTGGCATGAAAAAGGACGCGGAGAATATAAATGCTTTTGTATAGAACTCTGTATATAGACTATTTAACTACCGATTCTCGTCTTTTAAACATTTTGAACAGATATTTCCCCAATTTACATAAATCATTTACATTGTTAGTGGATAGTAATTCTATCAATTTAAACATACATGGATGGATTCTATAATATTTCTTGAAATATAAAATTCTATAATCACTGAAAAAGGGACAACATAATATCACATGAAACTCGTCCTTAATTTCACCTAGTTTACACAAGACACACAATCGTTTAGATCTACTTATGTTATAATCGCGACCAACTTCAATAGCTAAACTATGTGATGATAATCTTATCTTTGTAATGCATTTTTATATAGACTTGGAATAGGTTTCATCAGGTAATTTTGTAAAATAAGCTCTTTTACTAAATATGTAAACAAATATGAACATTGATAGACGTGCCCAGGAGCCCATTAAGATCTTGCTTACACTGGTCTATAATTCTCTGTTTTATTAATGACAAATGAAAATTATAGTTTAATGTTTCTTGGTTACACCACAGTTCATATAAACCTAATGAACACAGTATTTGCCTTATTTGTCTTGCCCAGTTATTACCTGTATCACATTTTGATCTAAGTTCCACATATGCAGAGTACAAGATACAATTCGTTGTGTTCAATAATTTAAACCAATATTTTATCATACGGTATTTACGAGTATACAAAAGGGGATATCTACCTAATTCAAAATATAACATAATAGTAGTAGTGGAACTTTTAACATTTAGAATATTCTTACAAAATTCTATGTGTAAATTTTCTATAGAATTTGCCTTGTAAAACCCCCAAATCTCGGCACAATAATTCAAAATACTTGCTCTGTATGTATTAAATAAAGACAAAGAAGACATATGGTTTAACATTAACTAATTTCTATTTCTCTTTAATGCATATATGGCTTTTCGTCCCTGGTCTGTCAATACATTTAGTGCATGCGTAAATTTACCATTATAATTAAAACCTAATCCGAGATAAGTAAACTGGTCTACAGCCTCGAGTAACAAATCATTATAATATCATTTTTCATAATCATATCGGCACCCACCCTTTCTGAAAACTACTATTTTAGTTTTTTTCAACATTAAGACACAAACCCCATTTTATATTATAGTAATATAAAGTGTTTAACATTTTCTGAAGACTTTCAGCCGTTTTTGAAAAAATCACCATATCATCAGCGTATAGTAATACAAATAGACTTAGTTCCTTTAGCTCATAATCCGGACACATGTTATCAATGAATGTATTTTCTATATCATTTACACAAAAAGAATACAAAATCGGTGACAAAATTTCACCCTGCATTAGACCGATATCATTATTAAAGAAATGAGAATTAACTCCCCCTATACTAACACAGGATTTGACAGATTTATACATATTTTTGATACTTTTCAAGCATTTGCCTCTTCTATTTACAGAATCAAATGTTTTTTTATAATCAATAAAACAGCAATAAAGTCTAGCTCTATCCGCAAGGGTTTTTGTGATAATGGAAGATAAACTAACATTTGCATCTGTTGTTCCCATACCTCTACGAAATCCAAACTGGGCGTCACTGATTTTGTAAAATTCTCCTGACCAGTCTAACAGTCTTTTATTAAGTACTACTCAAAAGAATTTAAGGGTCAGACGATATTTTCGACATTATTTTCTGAATGTCAATTATATTAGCTAGACCATAATGTCACGCATGGTATTGTTCCATTTTGACGAAAGTGGGTCTAAGCAACCCATAAATGAATTAAAATCCACTATCATTGACACTGTCGACTAGTTCTAATGGCGAAAACATGCTTACATTTGCATATAAATTAGGGCGAAAGCGAAAGGTCTGCTAAGTGCCCATAACTTGCTTTTTCACAAAGCGCTTCATTTGCACGCTTTGCACGTGTGTTCCATGTTCCCAATGCTGAATTTCCGTATAATTGGAGCTTGCGTTCGTGTACGGTGCACACTCCAAATTCGACAATGGTACGACTTCAACTGACTATCGAAGATCGAGGAAGGGCTATTGCTTGGCTTCAGGATGGCAATACGCAAAGAAATGTTGCTCTGAGACTTGGTGTCAGTCAGAGTGTCGTTGGCCGACTGTGGCAACGGTACCAAGCAACGAATTCTGTTCGAAATCGTCCACGTTCGGGAAGACCCCGAAGCACTACAAATAGAGAGGACCGCTACATCACCAATATGGCTCTACGTCAACGCACAACTACTGCACGCCGATTACGTGACAATCTGCGGACTGCGACTGGAACTCGAGTGTCTGATCAAACCATACGCAATCGTCTGAGAGCCATTAATCTACGCTGCCGTCGCCAGGTTGTTCGACCACCACTCCTACCACGTCACAGAACGGCCAGACGTCACTGGTGCACGCTTCATCTGCGGTGGCAACGTGTTCAGTGGGGTCGAGTGATGTTCACTGATGAGTCCAGGTTTAGTCTCCAGTTCAACGACGGTCGGGTTCGTGTCTACAGACGTCCTGGGGAGCGCTTCGCTGACATTAACGTTAGACAACGTCACCGGTTCGGTGGTGGCAGCGTCATGGTGTGGGGCGGCATCTCTATCCACCACAGGACCCCCCCCCCCCCCCCCCCCCTCTATGTGGTGGATGGCAATCTGAGTGGAATCCGCTATCTGAATGAGATTATCCGGCCGTTGGTTCTCCCAGGCCTTAAGCAGATTGGCGGCGGGGCAGTTCTGCAGGATGACAATGCCAGACCCGACCGCGCCAGGGTGGTAACGGACTTTCTCAGACAACAAGGTATCGCCAGGATGGATTGGCCAGCATATTCGCCTGACTTGGCCCCAATAGAGTACGCCTGGGACGAATTAGGCAGGAGAGTTCGGGATAACCATGCCCCTCCGGCCAACCTTCATGATCTGGGTCAACTTCTTATGGCAGAGTGGCAGGCCATTCCCCAAGAGTTCTTCAGACGTCTGATCAACAGCATGAGGCAACGATGTGTCGAGTGTATTCGCGCCAGGGGTGGATTCACACACTATTAAACGAATGTTCTAATGTGTAAAATCCATGTTTGACAACCTTCAACTTTGACAGCATGTCATGTGACTTTCTTGTATACAGTGACGTTTATTTGTGTTTTTTTGTAAATATGGAACAATAAATAAAAAATTTGGTGTAGTTTACATCATCAATCTAATACACTCTGAAACTTATTTGGTTATAAATTTTTGACCCTTAAATTCTTTTGAGTAGTATAATTTACCGAGAGCACTAAGTAAACTGACACCCCTGTAATTATTGGGATCGGTGGTATTCCCCTTTTTAAAAACCAGCACAATAACTGCAACACTCCAAGCAGCAGGGAAAATGCCTGCATTTAAAATAATGTTAAACATATCTTTGATAATAGGAAACAGAAATTCTTTGTATTCAATAAGAAATTCATTTAAAATGCCATCCAGTCCTGGACTCTTATTTCGCTTCAAATGTGATATTGCTACTTCTAAATCAGAGTCAATAATGTCACAGTCTAACTGTTCGTAGAAACAATCATATTTTGTAAAGTCCTCCTCATCATCTACTGTATCACTAATGTTCTTATCAGTTTGGATCACTTTTTTAAAATGATTATAAAATTCACTCAAGGCTACATTTGGTTTAACATGTTTTCTTTTTGAAAACTTATGATAAAATTCTTTAGGGTTATACTTTCTTAAGTATTCAAGATGGTTTCCCTGCCACTGATGATATTTTCGTTTGAGTTGTCTTTCTAATTTTTTATATTTACTTTTACAGAAATGTAAGTAATTATTATTTTCAGGTGATTTGTCAGAGTTGAAAGTTCGTAATGCCCCCAGGTAGGTCTTGTACAACTGTCTACACTCTGTATTGAACCATGGTTTGTGACATCTATTGTTTATCCCGCTACTGGTGTTATTACTGAAACCTGACTTGGCCCCATTATACACAGTATCACATTTAAAGAAGTGGTCTGTAATATCATGTAAAGCAAAATTGTTAACCATATTATCTATTCCTAAATGTTTATGATTATGATACATCTTTGTAAACGATCTATGTTCACCCTAATAGCTTCCTTGCATTGTTCTTCATGATCATTGTTCCACCTACATTTTTCATATTTAAAGAAAGAAAGAAGTGTTTTATTTAACGGCGCACTCAACACATTTTATTTACGGTTATATGGCGTCAGACATATGGTTAAGGACCACACAGATTTTTTTAGAGGAAACCCGCTGTCGCCACATAGGCTACTCTTTTACGACAGGCAGCAAGGGATCTTTTATTTGCGCTTCCCACAGGCAGGATAGCACAAACCATGGCCTTTGTTGAACCAGTTATGGATCACTGGTCGGTGCAAGTGGTTTACACCTACCCATTGAGCCTTGCGGAGCACTCACTCAGGGTTTGGAGTCGGTATCTGGATTAAAAATCCCATGCCTCGACTGGGATCCGAACCCAGTACCTACCAGCCTGTAGACCGATGGCCTAACCACTACGCCACCGAGGCCGTTTCCATATTTAACCCCCACCCGATCCACCGTTGTAACTAACTGTGTAAGTGGATCTAATACATTGTTGAGTCAGTCAGTCAGTCAGCCAGCCAGACAGTAAATAAGTCAGCTAGTCAGTTAATTAGTCTGTCATTCAGTCAGTTAATCAGTAAGTCAGTAAATCAGTCAGTCATTCAGTCAGATAGTCAGTCAGTTATTCAGTCAGTAAGTCAGTCAGTTAGGGAATCAATCAGTCAGTTAATCCAGTCAATAAGTCAGTCAGTCAGTCAGTAGTCTAATAAACCAACTGATCAATCACATGAAAAAGTCCAACGGACCAAGCGACCAGTCAGCCATGCAACGTCAGTGAGTCATTTAATCAGTCAGTCAGCCAGTAGACTAAGAAATCAGCTGATCAATCCGATCAATACCCACCCTAACCGACCGACCAATCAATCAAGCAATCAACCGACCAGCCAATCAACTAATCATCCAGTCAGTCAAAAACAGACCTTTCCAAACTGAGTAGTTACTGTAAAACGTTTGGCTAACAGTGTTTTGTTAATACTTCAGATAGAATAATTATTATGTTTCCTGTCTTAAA
This sequence comes from Gigantopelta aegis, assembly GCF_016097555.1. Taxonomy (NCBI): domain Eukaryota; kingdom Metazoa; phylum Mollusca; class Gastropoda; order Neomphalida; family Peltospiridae; genus Gigantopelta; species Gigantopelta aegis. The sequence goes on from NC_054703.1 coordinate 3,937,636, forward strand.
CTGTTAATGTCGTCATAGCCAATACATATGTTGTTGTCATAGGGGTAGTACCACGAAAAGGTTAACATCCTAATGCATTTATGAATATCATTTAAACTGGAATAATAGGTACCGTTTAAAAGTTATGGCAATGGGGTTTATCAATCTATATATAAAGCTTTCTTAAAATACACATTTCATTATTACATTTGTGATGCAAACAGGGACCATATCATATTTCTTACACTTTGGTCATTTCGGGGGTGTGTGTAGACTGTGCAGACATGACCTCATTAATATTGTTCATCAGTCACAAATGTTTACAAATATAATTATTTAAGACAAAGACAGCACATCACTAAAGGTTCATATTACAAATACAGACACTCACAGATACAATGTGCATACATTCTTTTAGAAGTAATCATACGCAGATGTTCACAAAGTGTGTGACATCCACCATTATGAAACGTCTATCAAACTGTATAGATACAATACTATATATAATGATATATACATTCGAACATACATACATATATACATATACATACATATATATATATATATATATATATATATATATATATATATATATATATATATATATAGAATTCAGTAAACTTGTGTTTAAATATTTATATAAAGTGAAATGAATCTATCCATGTGTATTACAATTTAAATATTGGAGATACAGATCTGTTTGTCGTTGATATTTGTAATTATTTGGTATTTATCTGGCTTTATTATTTCATCGTGGCAGGCCATCGGTCTACAGGCTGGTAGGTACTGGGTTCGGATCCCAGTCGAGGCATGGGATTTTTAATCCAGATACCGACTCCAAACCATGAGTGAGTGCTCCGCAAGGCTCAATGGGTAGGTGTAAACCACTTGCACCGACCAGTGATCCATAACTGGTTCAACAAAGGCCATGGTTTGTGCTATCCTGCCTGTGGGAAGCGCAAATAAAAGATCCCTTGCTGCTAATCGGAAGAGTAGCCCATGTAGTGGCGACAGCGGGTTTCCTCTCAAAATCTGTGTGGTCCTTAACCATTTGTCTGACGCCATATAACCGTAAATAAAATGTGTTGAGTGCGTCGTTAAATAAAACATTTCTTTCTTTCTTATTATTTCATTGGGTTGTCCGTTTCACGAGATGCTCCATGTGCCCTTTTTATCTGAACTCCCCACCCAACTAGTTCCTGGATCTGCCCATGTACGTCCGTCGCAAGCCCTTGGACTATCATTCCAAAATGTATGTCAAGGTCAATATAGGTTTTTGAAAGGACTAATGTAAATCTATCAAACCATTATGAACTTTGTTGATTTCCTTTTTAAGAAACATTTTATCACAATTTTAATCATCCAAAGTGTTTCACCGACAGAATGGAATTGTCCATAAATGTCTGCGTTAGAAAAGACTCCGTTTTATCTTTCAGTAACTTTATACGTATCCAGAACATTTATTACGAGGTAAAGTCTAATTTGGCCAGTACGACCATTAGGAGAAACACGAACATTAATACTGTAAACAGACAAAGTTAATTAATATGATAATTTTAATTGTTAAAATAACCTCTGATAGTCTCGAACATGTTACAATAGAAAGAAATTCAGTATTGTTCTAAAGATATAAATAATATAAATAATGACTTAAAGGTACTATGTTCCTAACTGTAACATTTAGTATTATGTTTCTAAAGATATAAATAATATAAATAATGACTTAAAGGTACTGTGTTCCTAACTGTAACATTTAGTATTATGTTTCTAAAGAGATAAATAATATAAATAATGACTTAAAGGTACTGTGTTCCTAACTGTAACATTTAGTATTATGTTTCTAAAGATATAAATAATATAAATAACGACTTAAAGGTACTGTGTTCCTAACTGTAACATTTAGTATTATGTTTAACTGTAAAGAGATAAAGAGATAAATAATATAAATAACGACTTAAAGGTACTGTGTTCCTAACTGTAACATTTAGTATTGTTTTTCTAAAGAGATAAATAATATAAATAACGACTTAAAGGTACTGTGTTCCTAACTGTAACATTTAGTATTGTTTTTCTAAAGAGATAAATAATATAAATAACGACTTAAAGGTACTGTGTTCCTAACTGTAACATTTAGTATTATGTTTCTAAAGAGATAAATAATATAAATAACGACTTAAAGGTACTGTGTTCCTACCTGTAAAATTCAGCGGTTTGCCATTGCAGTAATCTGGAAAATAAAACAAAATACTTCCAGTAACTGGTACAGGAAAGATTGAGTCATCATCAAATTCTCAAATAAAACAACATATTTGTATATGAAAGAATGAGTAATTATAAACAAATAATAATAACAAAAAAACTTTAAAAAAAACTCTGGACGGTGTATGTAAAACAGTCCTGTAATGACGTGTGTCTTTGTCATATGTGATTCCCTGAGTGATCAATAGGATTAGTTTCATGTTAAACAATGACGTACACCTCGGCTACTGGGTGTCAGTGGTAAATATATGAATATTAATGAGGTACGAGTGATCATCTGTCACGTGTTATTGTTTACTCTTTGATAGATGCGTCTTTGTTTACTGTCTCACTCGAATCTCACTCTCACTCAACATTTGTGTGTGAAGCTTTTATCTGTAAATGTATGTTGTATTTATAGAATATTATACCCACTTCCATTTCGTATCATGTTTATGTCCCGAGTTAAATAATTGTCAATTGTCGAGAGACTTAGCAAGTGGCAATGACTTATTTCATGACGGACATAAACATGATACGAAATGGAAGCGAGTTTAATATCATATTTATTACCCATAATTTATTTTACAGGATTGTAAGTTTACCAAACTTAGCGGCCATTTTCACAAACTATGGCGTGCGACGTCAGCAGTAAGAGTACAATAGTGTTATATAATTACTTACAGGCAGAGTAAGTTTCTTCAATGCATTCGTCCAGTGAATCGGGATCAGCCCAGAATTCCTCGCGCGAAGCTTTCCGGTAACCCGGTCCGCACTTACACACTTTGTCCGGCCCGGTGTTGCTAACGCAATCCGCTCTGTAGTCGGCGCACTGGCTCTTGTCGAGGCACGATTCACCTATGACCTTCTTGCCGATGAACGTGCAGGTTTTCGGCTGAGTCTGCACAGTGCGGAAGAAGACTTGACACTTGCATGTGCTGGAGGTGGACTCACACTCAGCCATGATGGAGACACACTTGGTGGTGGAGTTACACGAGGTTCCCAGCTCACCAGCTGTTAGTGAAGAAATTAAAGGGTGTATACCACCAAATTAAATCCCATACAGGACAATTGTAACATAGGTGGCTAAACCTCCTCCCGGTAGCGTATCAATTGACATAGTCCGAAGGGACGTAGTAAGTGTGGTTCTTACTACGCCCGGATTCTGTTACATACCCTATATATAGCCTGTATTCAAAATTGGCGGCACCATGTTTCAATAGTTTCTCAACCGAAATAGTGCAACAATGGACACAAACAAAAAAATTTATAATCTACCGTAATGACAAAATCCCGACTGAAGCACTTGCATCATCATTAACAAAATAAATCTTCAACGACAAACTTTAAAAATATCCCCGCCATTTTAAATTTGCTAACGAGAGGGAAGCAACTCGCCGTGCACGTGCACTAGTTCAAATTAAACTACAGGAATTTACTGGCCAGATGAACCAACATTTTATCACAACAAACACTCTCACATTTATCACAACAAACACTCTCACATTTATCACCAATGGCAGGATTGGTGGTATTAACTGTTCTATCAAAAGTTGCGTGCACCTCCAATTTTGACCCAGCCGGATGTTATTTAGTTTCGTACAGAGGCGGATCTAGGGGGATAGCAGGGGCCCGCACCCCCCTAAATTTTGCGATAGTTATAATTTCATTATATATACTGAGCGCAAGTAGAAACTTTACAATCATATTTTTATCGTATATTATTTTGGAGGAAATCAGTTGAAGTTTGCGTTACATAATGGATGATAAAGGTCTTCCCGATGATACTGCACGGACGGGGCGGAGTAAAAACGCACATATTGCCTTTCTGCACGTCTAAAGCGCTAAACCTGACAAACACGTGCACAGTGTTACGTGATCAACACAGTGAACGCGTATGCCTTCAAATCAATCCACACGTGTATTGTTTAAAAGGAAAACACATTACAATATCTGGTGACAAATTAGTGACTGAATGCCACGCCTCACAAATGCAGAACGTGAGCGTGCTGTGGGTAGGCTGCACGCAGGACAATCCGTTGCGGCAGTTGCTCGCACACTAGGATGCAGCCGACAGACAATTCATAATCTCAGAACCCGTGTGCAACAGACAGGTGTAGTGGCGGATCGTCCGAGGCCAGGACATCCGCGTGTGACGTCACGCCGAGAGGATGGACAAATCAGATTACGTCATCTCCGTAATCGGTTCGAGACGGCCGCGTCCACAAGCAGACAATTGTTCAGGGGTCGGGTGACACAATCCACCATCAGGAATCGACTGCGGACTGCTGGTCTGCGAGCTAGGAGACCATACAAAGGACCCATTTTCATTTCACCGTCGTCAACGTCTGGAATGGACCCGACGACACGTTAGATGGAATCAGAGACGCTGGAATAACGTTGTCTTTAGTGACGAGTCACGTTTCACACTTAGGTTTGCTGATGGCAGGGTACAGGTGTGGCGTAGACCGCGAGAACGCTATGCGTAGTGTTGTGTTCAGGAGGTCGACAGATTTGGTGGCGGCAGCGTAATGGTTTGGGGTTCATTTTGTTCCCATGGTCGTTCCCGATTGATTGTCGTCCAGGGCAACCTCACTGCCGCACAATACCGTGATCAAGTGTTGACACCGGAACTGTTGCCGTTCATGCAACAACACGGTCCAGGATTGACTACACCCCATACAGCGATCTTAACGCGCAATTTTTTGCGAAACGCCGGTATCAACGTCATGGATTGGCCGTCCCGTTCACCAGACCTGAATCCCATCGAACACATTTGGGATGAATTGGGAAGACCGCAGACCCTTCAAGCTCTTGGACAGGCACTGATCAACCAATGGCGACGACTTCCGGTACGGATTTTCAGAGGAGTTCTTCGGTCGATGAGAAGACGTTGTTCGGCTGTGGTGGCTGCGCGAGGCGGTCACACGCGTTATTGACTTCAGAACGTGCCACGATCTCATCATGTGAAAATCGTTTTGGGGGGTCACATGACATCAGGCGGTAATACGCAATAAATTGATCCCCACATCGACTTGTGTCAATCTGTATTGCTTCTCAAATGATATCGACATCCTTACATAGCAGTTTTATAGTCATGCACCCTGTATTTAATTTGTGCGATCAAATTTACGCAGTGTAAAGTTTCTACTTGCGCTCAGTATATATTAATTTTCATTGTTTTACGATCCCCCTCCAAACCTCCCACAAAGTTCCCTTGGCATTCCACCCCATGTCACTGGGCCCCCCTAAATGGATTTTCTGGATCCGCCACTGTCGTTTTACCTATAGGTGCTTTATCAAAGTTCCAAGTGTAATACTTAGAGTGCGAGACGCGAACAAAATTAACATGCTCATATACCACTAGAGTTTCGAGCATGTCCGTCCCGGGGCCTGTCTCTGAATAGCAGTGACTTGCTCCGGGACAGAAAAAACAAACAATTAAGGAGACAATTTTGAAATTTACATCCAAAAAAATAAATAGTGGGCCTTTAAATTGTTGATGCGCATCTCTAATTAATATAATTAATAAAGAAAATTATACACATTAAATTTGGTCGCTAGATTAGATCGGGCGGTCAAAAAGAAATTAGATAGATAACTATGACTTGGGATGGGGGGGGGGGGGGGGGGTTGGGGTGAAAATGGACAGAATTTTGAAAGTAGCAATTGGTAAAAGAAATTAGTTGGATTTTTAAAAAAAAGAAAAAAGTCAAAAATAAAATGAATTGACTGCTCGGCCAGAAGGACAGTCCAAACATAAATAAGAGAAAGAAGAGAGGATCGGACTATTTAATAATATTTTTAAAAAAACGAGGTAATTTCGACATAAAATTTTGAACGAAGGTCTAAATATTTAAAGTCCGATCTATATATCCACTTGAGTGGCCTCGTTAAGGCCGTTAGGGTGCGGAGGTTGAGCCTACGGCGAGCTGAGGAGCGGTGTCACACTCAGGGACGGGAGCAGATGTCGCTTCGTTGCCAAGTCCTTCATGACGACTTCGTAGCCGGCACCGCAGATCGTCTTGACGATTCTATGAATGGTGTGGCTATCCATGTCTGTCAGTAGAATCGCTTGGCGGTACGTCTACTGGCGCCGGTGGGTCACGATGAGTCCCGTCTTGTTCTCTTGCAGCCAGAGTGTGTGGAGCTCATAGTGGCATCAGTCTGGTAGTGGTTTCCAGTCCTGATTGGAGAACCTGCCCCTCAGCTTCGCCGTATCTGTAATGTCTCCCTGCACGAAGTCGTGGTACTGTGTCTTCAGTTTTCCCAGGGCTAAGTGCCAGTCGTCTTTGCGTGCAAGGGGGGGGGGGGGGGGGGTCGGCTGTCGGACTGGCTGGACTGTAGGAGATGACGCTTTCCTCTTTCCAGCCGCCCTCGCACCAATAACAGCAACATGCGGCTTAACAGGAGCGGTCTGTATAGTCGACTGCTGCACCGGAGCAGGCATGGGTGTAGACGCTACGGGAGGCGGCGGCGACTGGACCATGGCGGTGTTCAGCAAGTCGCTCGTTACGTCCGAGGTCGTTTTGGCTGGTGGCGATCAACCGACCAGCGACGCAGAAGGGACCGCCGCTGGCGGTTGAGCCGCCCGCTTCCCCCCCCCCCTTGAGCCGCCCCTGGCGCACGTTCCTTCCTTCCTCCTCTTCTGCTCCTCTTATTGGTATCCGCGTCCCCGTACACCAAAATCACGGTCGCCCGTGACCCGGTGTATGCAACGCGGAACTCCAATAACATTCCAAAGCTTGCCATAAGTTCCCCCAGGTGTGTGTGTGTCGGGGGGGGGGGGGGGGGGGCGGGCAAGTTGAGAGCGCACGGCGACACGTCAAGCAGCATTGCGATCTAGCAGCGGATAATACTTAGAAATTTACATGTATACGCGGACCACTAGGAGCGCTGGGTGGATCCACGACATTTCAATGGAGGGGACACAGTCTCTAGTGGACGAGGGGGCGCGGGGATCACTAGGAGCGATGGGTGGATCCACGACATCTCAATGGAGGGGACACAGTCTACAGTGCACGAGGGGGCGCGCGGACCACTAGGAGCGATGGGTGGATCCACGACATCTCAATGGAGGTTACACAGTCTACAGTGCATGAGGGGGCGCGCGGACCACTAGGAGCGATGGGTGGATCCACGACATCTCAATGGAGGGGACACAGTCTACAGTGGACGAGGGGGCGCGCGGACCACTAGGAGCGATGGGTGGATCCACGACATCTCAATGGAGAGGACAGTCGCTAGTGGACGAGGGGGCGCGCGGACCACTAGGAGCGGTGGGTGGATCAACGACATCTCCATGGAGGGGGCACAGTCTACAGTGGACGAGGGGGCGCGCGGACCACTAGGAGCGGTGGGTGAATCTACGACAGTGGGCAAGGAGGCGCGCGGACCACTAGGAGCGATGGGTGGATCCACGACATCTCAACGGAGGGGACACAGTCTACAGTGGACAGGGAGCTTGAACACAAATGTGCAATGTCTTATTTTAGTGACGTCACCGGTTTTCCCTGAGACGTCGTTTCTGACTTACCCGCCACACAAGAGAAGTAATCGTCACTGGCAATGTAGTTTTCCTCACAGAGGCAGTTAACTCCCTTACATCCGTTAGGCCGACAGGACGCATGCGCGGGGCATTCTTTGCTCGAAGTGCAGTTAGCGAATATCTCTGTTGCACCTGAATGAAGATATAAACATTAGCAAACTGGTTCTTGGAACGTTGTCGTGTGTTTCCGTGTTCGTAATAGACACCCCTTACCCGTGTGCAATTAACATGACACAGCCCCCAGAACATTTTATATTAAACGGACTGCTCCTCCCCGCTCCCGTCTGTATCTTGTATAAAAGAGATTATCTCCGTATGTGTTTCTATGAAAGACTCCACCCTCCCGTGTGTACTTAACATGAAAGAGAAAAAGGTCGACATCCCTGCCGTGTGTTAACCCATAACAATTACAATACTACACCTTCATCTGTATACATATAAAAATTACAACACTACACCTTCATCTGTATACACATAACAATTACAACACTACACCTTCATCTGTATGCGCATAACAATTACAACACTACACCTTCATCTGTATGCGCATAACAATTACAACACTACACCTTCATCTGTATACCCATAACAATTACAACAATACACCTTCATCTATATACCTATAACAATTAAAACATTACATATTCATATGTATACCCATACCAATTACAATACTACACATTCATCTGTATACCCATATCAATTATAACATTACACCTTCATCTGTTTACCCATAACAATTAAAACATTACACCTTCATCTGTATACGTAACTAATGACAACACCCTCATGACGTCACACAAAACTGGAAAGTACCCTCATGACGTCACGAAAATTAATGACAACGTACTCATCACGTCATGAAAAACTGGGCTGGACGTAGCCCAGTTGTAAAGCGCACGCCTGATGCGCGGTCGGTCTACGATCGAACCCCGTCTGTGGGCCCATTGGGCTAGTTCTCGTTCCAGCCAGTGCACCACGACTGGTATATCAAAGGACATGGTATGTGCTATGCTGTCTGTGGAATGATGCATATAAAATATTCCTTGCTACTAATGTAGCGGGTTTCCTTTCTATGACTGTGTCAAAATGATGATTGATAAATCAATGTGCTCTAGTGGTGTCGTTAAACAAAAGAAATTTCTTCATGAAAAACTGGACAATACTCTCATGACGTCAAGAAAAACAATGGACTACACCTTCATGACGTCATCAAAACTATGGACAACACCCTGATGACGTCAAGAACATTTAACTAAGGACGACACAATCGTGAGATAATCGTCATGAAAACGTAGTTATGGACAAAACCCTGGTGGTGTCATCAAAAGTTTACACACCACTATCACGACGTCATGAATACTATAGACAGCCTCTTTATGAGGTAATGAAACGTATTTCTTACCTTCAACTCCCGCTATCACCATCACCAGTAAAACGCAAGTTTGGAAGCACAGCATCTACAAGCAAACAATATAGCAGGTAAAACTAGTATGTCCAAGCAGTGGCGGATCCAGAATATCCATTGGGGTGGGGGTGGGGGTGGGTGATGACATGTAAGGTGTAAGCCCATATAATTTTCAGTCGCAAGGACGCAAAGACAGGTGCTACAATTTAGCAGATATGAGTAATTTTATAAAATGTAGCTTCCTAGAAATAGGGCAGCACATACCACGGCCTGAGATATACCAATCGTCACGGGATGTAGCCCAGTGGTAGAGCACTCGCTTGAGATATGAGTATATATAACATTTAGTTTCCTAGAGACGGGATAGCACATACTACGGCCTGCGATATACCAGTCGTGGTGCTCGCTTCAGATGCGATGGTGCGCATGATCGATCCCCTCCGTGTATGTTTTTCTCATTCCCACCAGTGTCTAGCTAAGGCTCCACCAAGGTCCATGGTATGCGCTGTCCTGTATGGGTAACGTGCGTTAGTTTAATTATTGGAGATGACATTGGTAGAGTATAGTTTGATATGACAGAGCCTTATATTGTTTTATATGACAGTCGTAGAGTATTTTTTTATATAACAGTCGTAGTTTGTTGTTTGATATGACAGTTGTAGAGTATTGTTTGATATGACAGTCATAGAGTATCGTTTGATATGACAGTTGTTGTGTATTGTTCGATATGACAGTTGTAGAGTATTGTTCGATATGACAGTTGTAGAGTATTGTTTGGTATGACAGTCATAGAGTATCGTTTGATATGACAGTTGTAGAGTATTATTTGGTATGACAGTCATAGAGTATCGTTTGATATGACAGTTGTTGTGTATTGTTCGATATGACAGTTGTAGAGTATTGTTTGATATGACAGTTGTAGAGTATTGTTTGATATGACAGTTGTAGAGTATTGTTTGATATGACAGTTGTAGAGTATTATTTGGTATGACAGTCATAGAATATCGTTTGATATCACAGTTGTTGTGTATTGTTCGATTTGACAGTTGTAGAGTATTGTTTGATATGACAGTTGTTGTGTATTGTTCGATATGACAGTTGTAGAGTATTGTTTAATATGACAGTTGTAGAGTATTGTTTGATATGACATTTGTAGAGTATTATTTGGTATGACAGTCATAGAGTCTCGTTTGATATGACAGTTGTAGAGTATTATTTGGTATGACAGTCATAGAGTATTGCTCGATATGACAGTCGTGATGTCTTGTTTGATGAGACAGTCGTAGAGTATTGTTTAATATGTCAATAGTGGTATATTGTTTGATATGACAGTCGTAGAGTATTGTGTAATGCCAGTCGTGGTGTATTACTTGATAATGTGACAGTTGCTTTGTATTGTTTATAAGACTGTCGTGCCGTTTTGTTTGATAGTACAGTGGTGGTGAATTGTTTTATATGACTGTCGTGGAGTATTGTTTAATATACCAGTCGTGGTGTATTGTTTAATATGACAGTCGTGGAGTATTGTTTGATATGACAGTCATAGTTGTTTTGTATTGTTATGGATCGTGTATATTGTTCAATTTGACAGTCGTGGTGTATTGTTTAATATGACAGTTGTGGTACATTGTTTAATATGAGAGTCGTGGTATATTGTTTAATGTGACAGTCGTCGCGTATTGTTTAACATGGCAGTTCTGGTATATTGTTTAATGTGACAGTGTGCCGTATTGTTTAATGTGACAGTCGTGGTGTATTGTTTAATGTGGCAGTCGTGGTGTATTGTTTAAAGTGACAGTCGTGATGTATTGTTTAATGTGACAGTCGTGGTGTATTGTTTAAAGTGACAGTCGTGATGTATTGTTTAATGTGACAGTCGTGATGTATTGTTTAAAGTGACAGTTGTGATGTATTGTTTAATGTGACAGTCGTGATGTATTGTTTAAAGTGACAGTCGTGATGTATTGTTTAATGTGACAGTTGTGATGTATTGTTTAAAGTGACAGTCGTGGTATATTGTTTAATATAAAAGGTCGTGGTGTATTGTTTAATGTACATTTGGTAGCACGAACAAGACGAATCCCTCACGGACCGGACACTGTGTTTTGGGTCCATTAAGGTCGACTGATCGTGCGACTCATCGCACCTTAGATAGACAACAGGTTTAGTGCGCCACTGAGCTACTTTCTGTGGCCTTGTGGTCTGCACGTGAATATTCTTCAGATAGACAACAGGTTTAGTGCGCCACTGAGTTACTCTCTGTGGCCTTGTGGTCTGCACGTGAATATTCCTCAGACAACACGTTTAGTGCGCCACTGAGCTACTCTCTGTGGCCTTGTGGTCTGCACGTGAATATTCTTCACATACAACAGGTTTAGTGCGCCACTGAGCTACTCTCTGTGGCCTTGTGGTCTGCACGTGAATATTCTTCAAATAGACAACAGGTTTAGTGCGCCACTGAGCTACTCTCTGTGGCCTTGTGGTCTGCACGTGAATATTCTTCACATACAACAGGTTTAGTGCGCCACTGAGCTACTCTCTGTGGCCTTGTGGTCTGCACGTGAATATTCTTCAAATAGACAACAGGTTTAGTGCGCCACTGAGCTACTCTCTGTGGCC
>NC_054703.1:3954427-3961927 GCF_016097555.1 Gigantopelta aegis
AGACCCTAGTACCCGAGAACTCGTGGAGACCCTAGTACCCGAGAACTCGTGGAGACCCTAGTACACGGAGACTAATGATTTCTTGTGCTATTTCATGAGCTGCCTTCATACCTACATCAAACTAAAAATAGAGACGATTTAATCCATTGATAGTAATTTGTAAAGAATCATTCTTATTTGAGTTGGTATGGGTTTAACACTTAATAATATGTGTTTATATGAATTTTAATTTATTCAGTATTAGTTACGTGTCAGTTCGTCGTAGAAGCATGCCCACGCACCCTCTAGAATTGACGTAAAAGAGCTATATACTAAGGGAGTGAACCCAGGACAGATACATTTTCCAATAAAACGTCCTACATAGTGACATCATGAAATATGCTTTTTAAAAACGTCTATTTCATTTCATTTCATTTCAACTTATTTTCGTGCTTATATCGAATTAATGTTCAAGCATGGTGCCCTGGGCACACACATCAGCTATCTGGGCTGTCTATCCAGGACAATGGGTTAGTTCTTGGTTAGTGTTTAGTGAGAGAGAAGAAGGTGTAGTGGCTTACACCTAGCCATTGAGCCCTTAAGGACTCGCTCTGGGCTGGAGCCGGTACCGGGCTGCGAACCCTGTACCTACCAGCCTGTAGCCCGATGGTTTAACCTCTGCGCCACCGAGGCCGGTGTCTGCTTCAAAATGCTGCATATATTTACCTTCCTTCCCAACACCCTCTCAGAAACAAAACTCTTTTTTTTTATCCAAACAAACAAACAGAAGAACACACGGAGTGGGAGATATCTGACAACATTCATGCGAGATAGATTTAAAACAGGCCTTACCAATAAGCTTGGGCTTCCCATGGGCTGCAGAAAAGCAACACTATATATTTCGAGCTGACGGTTGTACTAGATAACCGTGCATGAGGTTGCTGCTCTATGGGTCAGGGCACGCGGGGACACATCATATATCCAGGTATCCGTCTTATTACTATGCATATATGTGTCTTATTACTATGCATATATGTGTCATATTACTATGTATATATATGTCATATTACTCTACGCACGTCGTTCCCTTCAATGAGCGCCTGTCTCCACCCAAGGTTAACGTCCTCTGGCATTCTCTCGTCGCTGTCCGAAATACCCTTCCGCCAAATGTGTATCCCAGTGGTCAGGACACTGGACTGTGGCGACAGTGGTTCACGTCAGGCCACGTGTCCATGGTCATGTTCTACCATACAACTGACGTACAGCCTTGCTTTCATCAAATTAACATTCTTCGTGAATAACTGGTTTCAAAATTTCCGGTCGACTGTTAGGCGAAATGGGTTGTTGGTGTTGGCTAGTAACACAGATGTATCTATCACCACCTCCCTCTCTCTCTCTCTCTCTCTCTCTCTCTCTCTCTCTCTCTCTCTCTCTCTCTCTCTCTCTCTCTCTCTCTCTCTCTCTCTCTCTCTCTCTCTCTCTCTCTCTCTCTCTCAATCTCTCTCTCATCTGCCCCATCTCTCTATGTATGTGTCTGCGTTTTTAATTCTGCACTCACCTATTATTAATAAAGCTACCCCGCGATACTATCGAATATCCGGGCTGTAGAAGAGCTACAGTCATGACACGTATTGTACGTCTTGACCATCAATCTTTGCACATCTGACGTGTCGTTAATATACATTCATTCACTAATTTTCTTTCAATCATTCTTTCATTCCTTCCTTCGTTCATTCATTCGATAATTTATTCATCATCCCATTCATTAAACCGTTAATTTATTCACTGTATATTAATTCGTCCATCCATTCATTCATCCATCCGGGACGGGACGTAGCCCAGTGGTAAAGCGTTCGCTTGATGCGTGGTCGGTCTAGGATCGAGCCCCGTCGGTGGACCCATTGGGCTATTTCTCGTTTCAGCCAGTGCTCCACAACTGGTGTAACAAAGGCCGTGGTATGTACTATCCTGTCTGTGGGATGGTACATATAAAAGATCCCTTGCTGCTAATCGAAAAGAGTAGCCCATGAAGTGGCGACAGAGGGTTTTCTCTCTCAATATCTGTTGGGTCCTTAACCATATGTTCGACGCCATATAACCGTAAATAAAATGTGTTGAGTGCATCGTTAAATAAAACATTTCCTTCATTCATCCATCCATGCATCCACCCACCAATTCACCTTTCCACCCATCTGTCTATCCATAAATTCATTCATGTGTTAATTAATTCATTGATTCATTCATTCGTTCTTTATATCGTTCATTCAACTATTCATTCACTTATTCACTAAATCCCTTATTTATTCAAGAATGCATTCATAGCATACGCCGCATAATCGGACAGGGCCATAAATATTTCAAGCCGTGTCAATAATGTGACATGTTGGTAAACAATGTCACTTGTTTTACATTCTCTTAAACACGGCTTGTGATTTATCAACATCTACACAGACCGATCTGTCTTTGACTAACTACATGTCGCCCGGGTTACTACTTGTTGCATGACGTCAAACTGGCGTCGCAACATGTCAGCCACGGTAAGTTATATTAATTCATGTTTCAACGGGCGAGGTGGGTGGGGTGGGGTTTGGGTGGGGATTGGGTGGGGTTTGAGTGGGGGTGGGAATGCATAATCTCCATAGTCGAGAGGTCAATGGACTCTTTACCCCCCCCCCTCCCCCGCTTCTCCTGACGACAGTGTATTGTATTGCATTGTATTATTGTATTGTATTGTATTGTATTCTGTTATATTCTATTCCATTCCAATTCCTTTACATTTTATTGTATTAAATAACATTACATTACATTTTATTGTATTAAATAACATTACATTACATTTTATGCTGTTTTATTATCCACATGTTTCAAGACGTACGGGGAAATATAACCAGTACAACATACGTGAGTCATAACGATTTCACGTGACGAACGAATGACGTCATTTTGGGAAACGACGTCATAACTTAATGCGGCTTACCCAGTCTTAGCAGTGTATAATCGCTTACCAAAATGACGTAATTTCAGAAAAAGACGTCATTTCGTCATCTCTTTCTGGTTACATCTGAAACGTTTTGATATGTTCCTTGTTAGCCTAATCATAACAAATACTAATAGTGTGGATACTACCCAAGAATCCTGACACTCATTTCATAACATCAGTACGACACAAGCTCGTATAATAATCTCTATGTATTACAGTACATCAAATACTAATAATGTGGATAATACCCAAGAATCCTGACACTCATTTCATAACATCAGTACGACACAAGCTCGTATAATAATCTCTATGTATTACAGTACATTAAATTTACATTCACATTTACATTTACATTTACATTTACATTTACATGTATTCATATTTACATTTACATTTACATTCACAATCACATTCACAATCTCATTCACATTCACATTCGCATTCACATTCACAATCTCATTCACAATCTCATTCACATTCACAATCACATTCACAATCTCATTCACATTCACATTCACATTCACATTCACAATCTCATTCACAATCTCATTCACATTCACAATCACATTCACAATCTCATTCACATTCACATTCACATTCACAATCTCATTCACAATCTCATTTACATTGCATATAACTAGGGATTTAATTTAACTACAATGGAATGCATTTAAGGGACTGTTTTGTTTATAATAATTAATATTCATTTATTTACGTCCACTTGGATTTTGATTTGCCTAATGTCTACAATAGATCAAGACACAAATTTGACAATACTAAATTTCCAAGATATCTTTTACAAATACATGTATATTCTATTAAGTGGTACAAAAGTTAGTGTTTCCTTTAACCGAAACAAAGGGCTGATCCTAATTTTGTTTTCAATGTGCTTTTCAGATTATTTATTTATATTTTAATTGCTATTATTGTTAATTATATGAGTGAAAGAGTGAAAATGTAGTCAAAAAAAAATAAAAAATTCCCAGACACACAACAAAAATAACAAGAAAAAAACTAAACAAAAACAAAAACACTACCGACAATGTTTAAAGGATATATAGTATTTGAACATCATAACAAAACAAACAAAAACCCCACATACCTATTAAAGTTATTAAATATTTTACCTTATAATAAAACAAACAAAACCCCCACATACCTATTAAAGTTATTAAATATTTTACCTTATAATAAAACAAACAAAACCCCCATATACCTGTTAAAGTTATTAAACATTTCACCGTATAATAAAACAAACAAAACCCCCCATATACCTGTTAAAGTTATTAAACATGTTACCTTATAATAAAACAAACAAAACCCCCATACACCTATTAAAGTTATTAAACATTTCACCGTATAATAAAACAAACGAAACCCCCATGTACCTATTAAAGTTATTCAACATTTCACCTTATAATAAAACAAACAAAACCCCCATGTACCTATTACAGTTATTAAACATTTCACCTTAAAATAAAACAAATAAAAAACCCACATACCTATTAAAGTTATTCAACATTTCACCTTATAATAAAACAAACAAAACCTCCATGTACCTATTAAAGTTATTAAATATTTCACCTTATAATAAAACAAACAAAACCCCCACATACCTATTAAAGTTATTAAATATTTTACCTTATAATAAAACAAACAAAACCCCCACATACCTATTAAAGTTATTCAACATTTCACCTTATAATAAAACAAACAAAACCCCCATATACCTATTACAGTTATTAAACATTTCACCGTATAATAAAACAAACAATAGCATCACGTTATTAAACGTTTTACCTCAATAACTAATTAATAAAACTAATGATAATACCACGTACCTGTTAACTATATACGTGACATCAAGTCTTATTATCACTTACCTTGTATACTAATTATAAGGTGGGCTCCTGGTAAACGTATTAAGACGTCTGCTTACATAACATCATCTCGGCTCGTCTGGTGACGAATCTCCATTTAAACGTGTTTTCCATCTACTGTGACATGCTACACCTCGTGCACGTCTCGCGTAAACACACGGGTGGGACCGTCACGCGTGATTGAACGGTCTTTGTTAGCGCCAGTCAAACGTGACGGATGGGACCTGTCACCGTGACAGAATATATAAGACAATGACTTCGTTTTCCTGTTCTCCTGTTGTTGGGATGGGTTCACCACAGATGATTATTTTTGCGATTTTTATCATTTTTAATTTATTGGCGGTTAGTTCCAAGTGAAAAACATGCGCAGTATGAAATTGTTTTGAACCTGAAATTCGAATACAAGTGACGTATTTTGTTCATTATATTTGAGGGCGGGTTTTTTTCAAAATCACGATTTGTATTAACTGTTTTCAATTGCACATTGTTTTTGCGTGTTACAGGGACATTCCAGAGTTTGCTTCAACTGTTAATTTGCGGTCGACTAACAGAACCTTTTTAACGATTGTAATTACATATCAAATATATTTTTTTCAATTTAATTAAAATTAGCTCCACTAGTTAATTACTATTACCTGAGTGGATCTAATAGCACCCCGTTGGAGCTCATGTCCAGTTGACCTTTCATTCGACCAATCAAAACCTTACTTGCAAAATTATGCCAGTGATTTGAAAAGAATTTGAAAACATTCTCCTGAATAACGTTATAAAAGGCGAAGTGTGATTGGTCGATATTTAAATTATTATTTATTGATGAAATGTCACATGAACATGGAAGTCCACGCAATGCTGTTAGATCTACTGGTAGACCAGTAGAGCTAATTTTAATCAGATTGTATTTTTCTGCATAAGATATTAGTGGCTGTATATTAAACGTGTAACAGATCGTTCTAATATGTTTACTAGTTTAAATTTCATTTAATTAAAAAAAAAATGATTTTTTCGTACGTACGACATTATTTGACGACAGAATCCAGTTTGGTCTTTTTACAAATAGTAAGACGACCAGAAACACATCGAATATACAGACACTGATATTCTAAACAAGAAAATATATTTAATATGTAAGTTTAATCGTAGAAATATTTTATTAGTCGGAAACATCTTACAATGCAGCAAACTCAGGAATGTCCCTTTAAGCATGGACGGTGTTAGGTTGTGACTTACTTTCGTGTGATACCCAATCTGGACAACAAAACTGATATGCACGACCAAGACCGTATCTCTGCACAATATAGAGTCTAATGGGTATTTAGCAAAATAGTGGTTGGTTCCACGACTCTCTATCTAGTGTCTCGTTTAAAGGAGGACAGCCACTCCCAAGAAAAGTCTTTACTGGACAATACGTCCTTGCTGCACCACCATAAAGAGGACTGCCACTCCCAGACCAGTTTACTAAATCAAACCTAAAGCACAAAATAAAACTCATTGGAATAAATACATTTTGGTGTGTGATGCATCGTATTTAGTATTTGCAGCTCTGATTGGTAGAAACAATAGTACTAGTCTTATATACTTTTGTTTAGTATACGGTTAGGGTTAGGGTCATTGTTTCTTCACAAAACGCATTCTGCCCACATGTGAAGAATCCGGCCGCATTTTACATAGAATTCGAACGCATTTTTTTCGTATTTTCGTGACATTTACCTTCGCTATGGTTTTACCATGTACCATGAAAACCTATTTTCCACTTCCCGTAAAATACCCTATAAAGATGAAAAACTGTTCCTAAACGCATTTTTCACATGAATCTCAATTAAAAATATATTATCACACTCTCACCTTGGCAGTAAATGTATATATTTCAATAATGTGTATCGATACAAAATAATACTTAGTCTAGTCGCAGTTTGGAAAGAGCAGACATGCTTTTGTGATATTTAAGATACATGAAGCTGAAATTTAATCCATCTCAGTACAGGAAGATGCAATATTTCCTTACAAGCAAGTCCAGCATATATAAATATATGTCCTCAATGAGTCATGAGCTTTGAAAAAGGGATCCTCTTCAGTACCAATATTCTTTTCTCAGTCATCACATACCATATCAACAGGGTTAGGGTTAGGGTTAAGGTTAGTGTTAGGGTTAACCCAAACCCTTCCAGTGCCATATCAACAGGTCCAAGCTGTTAGGTGTAATTGTGAATGCAGCTGCATAAAACAGTCTAGAATGTTTCCTAGGTTCATATAATTCTGTGTATAGACATGCTTTCAAAGCCTACCATCGCCATACGATTTATAACAGATAGTACTATGAATGTAATCTGCAATGTTGATTAAAGACTGTATTGAATTAATTTACGTTTATAACAAGACGAGAAATCCTCATATTCAACGGCCCTGTCTACCTGTAATCAAGTGACCCAGTGCACGGC
The DNA here is from genome assembly GCF_016097555.1 of Gigantopelta aegis. NCBI lineage: Eukaryota > Metazoa > Mollusca > Gastropoda > Neomphalida > Peltospiridae > Gigantopelta > Gigantopelta aegis. The sequence goes on from NC_054703.1 coordinate 3,961,702, forward strand.
TTTCAGTTTGTGGAAAACATTATTTGATAATTTACTTGCTACTGAACCAAGCCATCCTTTCCCCCTCCCTCCATCCATCTCCGAAACAATCCTATGTACGAGTTTCCCTCTTGGATTGGCAAACAGGCCATTGACCTGTGTGTGTGTGTGTGTGTGTGTGTGTGTGTTTGTTTGTCTCTGTGTATGTGTGTCTGTGTGTATGTGTGCGTGCGTGTGAGTCTGTCTG
>NC_054703.1:3966927-4031927 GCF_016097555.1 Gigantopelta aegis
CAACTCTTTTTAAATACATTTTTCGCGATGGATTTTACACTGATATATAAACACCAGTTATATAAGAAATGCGCGGATCAAATAAAATAATTACTTACAGCGAACATTTGTACGATACAATCAAGTACTTCGTTACACACAAACGCAAATATCATAAATATTAATAACCAACAATTGATCGTTATGTAATGTACTATGTAGGATTGTGTATTAAAACCTTTAGCTGGTTCCATTCCCTTGGTATCGTGTTTACGTCGATTCTAAAGGGGTTCGGGAACATGCTTCTGGTGGAAATTTGAAAAAGTGATGTCCTAAAAATTTAATTCTCAGCATTCTACAAATACGAGTCGTAGTGGTAAATATAGCTACAGTGACGTGGTACAGTGATGCCTGTCTAAACCGGACCCTATAACAATCAGCCACGTTTTATGGTCCCGAATTTTTTTAATTCTAAAACGCAATCCTCTTAACTTCGGGTCCTGTCTATATTGGATAAATATTAGGTCCGCGGGGTGATCCGGTTTAGATAGGTTTCACTGTAAGTGTCAATATTTTATATAGGTAAAGCTGACATACATGGATGTGTATCATTGATTTTAAACAGGTAAAGCTGACATACATGGATGTGTATCATTGATTTTAAACAGGTAAAGCTGACATACATGGATGTGTAGAATTGATTTTAAACAGGTAAAGCTGACATACATGGATGTGTATCATTGATTTTAAACAGGTAAAGCTGACATACATGGATGTGTATCATTGATTTTAAACAGGTAAAGCTGACATACATCTATGTGTATGATTGATTTTAAACAGGTAAAGCTGACATACATGGATGTGTGTCATTGATTTTAAACAGGTAAAGCTGACATACATGGATGTGTATAATTGATTTTAAATGGGTAAAGCTGACATACATGGATGTGTATAATTGATTTTAAACAGGTAAATCTGACATACATGGATGTGTATAATTGATTTTAAATGGGTAAATCTGACATACATGGATGTGTATAATTGATTTTAAATAGGTAAATCTGACATACATGGATGCGCATAAATGATTTTAAATAGGTAAAGCTGACATACATGTATGTGTATAATTGATTTTATATAGGTAAAGCTGACATACATGGATGTGTATAATTGATTTTATATAGGTAAAGCTGACATACATGGATGTGTATAATTGATTTTAATTGGGTAAAGCTGACATACATGGATGTGTATAATTGATTTTAATTGGGTAAAGGTGACATACATGGATGCGCATAAATGATTTTAAATGGGTAAAGCTGACATACATGGATGTGTATAATTGATTTTATATAGGTAAATCTGACATACATGTATGTGTATAATTGATTTTAAATGGGTAAAGCTGACATACATGTATGTGTATAATTGATTTTAAATGGGTAAAGCTGACATACATGGATGTGTATAATTGATTTTATATAGGTAAAGCTGACATACATGGATGTGTATAATTTATTTTATATAGGTAAAGCTGACATACATGTATGCGCATAAATGATTTTATATAGGTAAATCTGACATACATGGATGTGTATAATTGATTTTAATTGGGTAAAGCTGACATACATGGATGTGTATAATTGATTTTAAACAGGTAAAGCTGACATACATGGATGTGTATAAATGATTTTAAATGGGTAAATCTGACATACATGGATGTGTATAATTGATTTTATATAGGTAAAGCTGACATACATGGATGTGTATAATTGATTTTATATAGGTAAAGCTGACATACATGGATGTGTATAATTGATTTTAATTGGGTAAAGCTGACATACATGGATGTGTATAATTGATTTTAATTGGGTAAAGCTGACATACATGGATGCGCATAAATGATTTTAATTGGGTAAATCTGACATACATGTATGCGCATAAATGATTTTATATAGGTAAAGCTGACATACATGGATGTGTATAATTGATTTTAATTGGGTAAAGCTGACATACATGGATGTGTATAATTGATTTTAATTGGGTAAAGCTGACATACATGGATGCGCATAAATGATTTTAAATGGGTAAAGCTGACATACATGGATGTGTATAATTGATTTTATATAGGTAAATCTGACATACATGTATGTGTATAATTGATTTTAAATGGGTAAAGCTGACATACATGTATGTGTATAATTGATTTTAAATGGGTAAAGCTGACATACATGGATGTGTATAATTGATTTTAATTGGGTAAAGCTGACATACATGGATGCGCATAAATGATTTTAAATGGGTAAAGCTGACATACATGTATGTGTATAATTGATTTTAAATAGGTAAATCTGACATACATGGATGCGCATAAATGATTTTAAATAGGTAAAGCTGACATACATGTATGTGTATAATTGATTTTATATAGGTAAAGCTGACATACATGGATGTGTATAATTGATTTTATATAAGTAAATCTGACATACATGGATGTGTATAATTGATTTTAAATGGGTAAAGCTGACATACATGTATGTGTATAATTGATTTTAAATGGGTAAAGCTGACATACATGGATGTGTATAATTGATTTTATATAGGTAAAGCTGACATACATAGATGTGTATAATTGATTTTATATAGGTAAAGCTGACATACATGGATGTGTATAATTGATTTTAAATGTGTAAATCTGACATACATGGATGTGTATAATTGATTTTATATAGGTAAATCTGACATACATGTATGCGCATAAATGATTTTATATAGGTAAAGCTGACATACATGGATGTGTATAATTGATTTTAATTGGGTAAAGCTGACATACATGGATGTGTATAATTGATTTTAATTGGGTAAAGCTGACATACATGGATGCGCATAAATGATTTTAAATGGGTAAAGCTGACATACATGGATGTGTATAATTGATTTTATATAGGTAAATCTGACATACATGTATGTGTATAATTGATTTTAAATGGGTAAAGCTGACATACATGTATGTGTATAATTGATTTTAAATGGGTAAAGCTGACATACATGGATGTGTATAATTGATTTTAATTGGGTAAAGCTGACATATATGGATGCGCATAAATGATTTTAAATGGGTAAAGCTGACATACATGTATGTGTATAATTGATTTTAAATAGGTAAATCTGACATACATGGATGCGCATAAATGATTTTAAATAGGTAAAGCTGACATACATGTATGTGTATAATTGATTTTATATAGGTAAAGCTGACATACATGGATGTGTATAATTGATTTTAAACAGGTAAAGCTGACATACATGGATGTGTATAATTGATTTTAAACAGGTACAGCTGACATACATGGATGTGTATAATTGATTTTAAACAGGTAAAGCTGACATACATGGATGCGTATAATTGATTTTAAACAGGTAAAGCTGACATACATGGATGTGTATAATTGATTTTATATAGGTAAAGCTGACATACATGGATGCGTATAATTGATTTTAATTGGGTAAAGCTGACATACATGGATGCGCATAAATGATTTTAAATAGGTAAAGCTGACATACATGTATGCGTATAATTGATTTTAATTGGGTAAAGCTGACATACATCTATGTGTATGATTGATTTTATGTCCAAAAACCTTCAGATGCAGATGCATGGAAAACTATTGTCATCTGATGTTATGTTCCGTGCAGAGATGAAGAAAATCATGTTGGTTCAGCTAGAACAAAGAAATGTCTTTAAACTGCAATGCTCACAGCAGAAATCCATTTATTCCACCTGTAGCGTAGGTCTATACCTAATTTGATAATCATTGTGCCTCATACTAGGAACTATCGTTTATTCCACCTGTAGCGTAGGTCTATACCTAATTTGATAATCAGTGTGCCTCATACTAGGAACTATCGTTTATTCCACCTGTAGCGTAGGTCTATACCTAATTTGATAATCATTGTGCCTCATACTAGGAACTATCGTTTATTCCACCTGTAGCGTAGGTCTATACCTAATTTGATAATCAGTGTGCCTCATACTAGGAACTATCGTTTATTCCACCTGCAGCGTAGGTCTATAACTAATTTGATAATCATTGTGCCTCATACTAGGAACTATCGTTTATTCCACCTGCAGCGTAGGTCTATAACTAATTTGATAATCAGTGTGCCTCATACTTGGAACTATCTTTTATTCCACCTGTAGCGTAGGTCTATACCTAATTTGATAATCAGTGTGCCTCATACTAGGAACTATCGTTTGGTGTCATTCAAAGATTACAGTTTCGTGGGTGAGCATTGCCAGCCTCCTTAATAATTACTGAAACAGTTTGAGCCTACAGTTGAAATATCCTAACATCAGTTCAAATGTTCTGCCACTAGTTGAAATGTTCTTACACTAAATGAAGTATGCTGATACCAGTTAAAATGTTATGACATCAATTGCTTTTTTAATTTAATCAGTTAGAGTAACATTCCTTAAATAGTTCTCCAATGTTCCTCGCCAGGTTTGAAGATTTCACAAAACTGTACCGGAAATGACGATTGTCCTCAACACTCCACGTGCCAACCTAGAGGCTGTGACGGCATCAAGTGTCTCTGTGACCCGGATTACGTTGCTAATGACGACGGGACGGAGTGCATTCCTGGTAATTTTTATTATATTACTGTTTTGCCATTTCACCTATAGAAGTAAGCTTACGTGGGGTTTTTTTTTTTTTTTTTTTTTTTTTTTTTTTCATTGATTGTAAGCTAACTAAATCCTGAGTTAAGTTCAGTCAACCGCTTGTCGCAAATTTCCGCTAGACTGGTTTATGCGTTAAACCAAATGGCCACGTTAGGAACCAATCAAGTAGTTCGCGAACGTTAGCGTAACGTTCGCTGGATGAACTTAGGCCTGGTTTCCACTAAACGTGCATACCTACGAACTGAAACCAATCTGTACACAATTTGTTCTTCTTATCAAAGTGTTTACTTTATAAATTACACATTATTACAAATTACTTTATACTGTATTATTATAGTGTTAGTTTTGTGCATCGTTTGTATATTTCGCTTTATATCCATAAGTATGTCTTATTGTTGGCTTCACGCAAACATGTGTACTGTAGGTTTTAATACCCAACATTATGCTTATAGTTTGAAGATAATGCCTGAAAACTTTATACTTTCTAAAGTTATGTTGTGCGTGTATCGTTTATTTAAGTCTATACATTATGTAACATCATCTCGTGGAGAGACATTTATGGTTATCGCCTGTTTGTTCGATCCACTTCAGTTACTGAATACATACTTTAAAAGAAAGAAAGAAAACATTTCCCCGATCTGTCCCTAATTCAAATTTGAGTGAAAGAGAAAATTGTAAATCTGTTGTAGTAGGGAAATCCCTCCTTTTTATAATAATCCGGTGCAAATAATGTTTTAAGCGATAAAGAAATGTATAATAGCATAGGGGAGACGAAACAAACAAACAAATAAATAGATAGATATCTATAAAATTAAATACGTAAGAATGAAATAATGTGCTTAAACGTAATTTCTACAATTTACCAACACATTTTATTGATTTCGTAATTTAGAAATTCATTATTTATTGAGTCAAAAAGTTTGTGCTTAAATATTCAAATACATCACGGCTTATACTCAAGTAATTAAGGTGTGTTTGTTTTTCCTTGACGAATCAGCTGTGCGTATCGGTGAGAGCTGCAACACAACAGTGAAATGCATCCCCAAAGATTCCTCGTTTTGCAACTCGGCTGGGAGTGCTCCAAGTTGCGAATGTAGTCCACCTTACAGGACGACCACGACGGAACCGAAGACCTGCAGACTGGCGTTTGAGGGACAAGCGATTGGCGAGACTTGTAACGATTCACTGGATTGTTTCCTGGATGCAGAGTGCGTCTCAGATAAAACATGTCAGTGTCAGAGCGGAAAGCGAAGGATAACACAAAAGGAATTTTGGGCAGAACCCAATAATGAACAAGACTGTATTCCTGCAGATTATTCCGCTTGTAAGTAAACGTATTCCTGACTCGACTTTGTGTCGCCTTGGGCACGAATTATCTTTTTATCTGTCTGTCTGTCTGTCTGTCTGTCTGTCTGTCTCTCTCTCTCTCTCTCTCTCTCTCTCTCTCTCTCTCTCTCTCTCTCTCTCTCTCTCTCTCTCTGTGTGTGTCTCTCTCTCTCTCTCTCTCTCTCTCTCTCTCTCTCTCTCTCTCTCTCTCTCTCTCTCTCTCTCTCTCTCTATATATATATATATATATATATATATATATATATATATATATACAAACACACACACACACACACACACACACACACACACACACATAGACATACATACATACATACAATATATAGCTAGTCATACATCAATACATACATATATACACACCGGTACATACAATGTATCATATTAGGTAGCATGCGACGCTAAATGTAGTTACTGCAGATAGCGTTGTTACTGCATATCGCTGTCGCTCAACAGTCACTACCAGTGTAATAAAAGTATGTGATATTTTTTCATATAACGTACTTTCAGAAATTAATAACTTTGCAAATTAAATGTAAATGGGATATATTGACATGTAAGCAAACTTACTTCCAGAATTGATATATGCATTCATAATTATCAAACAAAGGTTTAACACTTTCCTTTGAAAGCCAACGAGCGTTCTGGAAAAACAAAAACAACAAAAAACGGCATGGACTTGGGATTTTTTTTTAATTATTGACTTTTTTCTTGTTTCTTTTTTTTGTAAAACGCGTCATATATTCATAAATCATTTGAATATCAAATAATGGCTGACTTGATTTATAGTTTAGTATAACGTTTACCAAAAAAGACGTTGTATTAAGCTTAAGAATATTATATGATAAAGACGTTATTACAAGAGGCTCGCATGTTTTTACTCCTAAAATATGATATTGACGATACTGAAAAACACTGGTACTAATTTTTTTATATATATTACCATATGATGTACAATAAACGGTTACATAAATATCGTATTTTAATATCTTTATTTAGTAATTTCCTACTTTATTTTTTAGGTTTGTGTAATAGAAAGGCGATTTCATTCCCAGGTAATAGATTCTATTTTTTCTGGTTACCTTTAGGATTGTCAACAATGATTAATATTGTATGTAATGTTCTTTTCTCCGGATGGCTTATTTGTTATTTGTGTGCGTCTATGTGCATGAAAGCTTGTAACTGTTTCGATGTCAGTGCGTGTGTGTGTGTCGATGTCAGTGCGTGTGCGTGCGTGTGTGTGTGTGTGTGCGTGTGTGTGTCGATGTCAGTGCGTGTGCGTGCGTGTGTGTGTGCGTGTGTGTGTCGATGTCAGTGTGTGTGTGTGTGTGCGTGTGTGCGTGCGTGTGTCGATGTCAGTGCGTGTGTGTGTTTGTGTCGCTGTGCAGAACTGTGTGTCGATGTGAGTGTGTGTTGATGTGTGTGTGTGTGTAAGTGTACATATGACTGTATGTGTGTGTGCGCGCGCGCGTGCGCTATTCTAACATGGCGTGTGTGTGTTTGTGTGTGTGTGTGTGTGTGTGTGTGCTATTCTAACATGACGTGTGTTTGTGTGTGTGTGTGTGTGTGTGCTATTCTACCATGGCGTGTTTGTGTGTGTGTGTTTGTGTGTGTGTGTGTGTGTGTGTGTGTGTATGTGTGTGTGTGTATGTATGTGCTATTCTAACATGGCGTGTTTGTGTGTGTGTGTGTGTGTGTGTGTGTGTGTGTGTGTGTGTGTGTGTGTGTGTATGTGCTATTCTAACATGACATGGTGATTATGTTCTTGTTAATGTTTAAGCAGCCTCGCCTCATTACAACAGAATAAACATGCAGCGTATACATCCAGTAAGCATACCCAATCTAAACCTGTAATGAGCCAATATATACTGTTAAAGTTTGTTTTGTTTAACGACATCACTAGAGCACATTGATCTACTAATCATATGCTATTGGATGTCAAGTATTTGCTAATTCTGATATATAGTATTAGAGATGAAACCTGCTAAATTTTTCCCCATTAGTAGCAAAGGATCTTTTATATGCACTTCCGCATGACCACCGGCCCTTGATATACCAGTCGTGGTGCACTGGTTGGAACAGTAAAACCCCCAGTCCCGCCTCCTGTACTTTATATTGATTTATGAGAGACAATTCACTAAAAGTATCTAAAAGCTATGTCTTGTAACTATGATACTACTTTGAGTAGCACTGTTTAACCTCATTTTTCATTAAACGCATTTTTCGCACGTGTGAAGAATCCGGATGCATTTTTCACAGAATTCGAACGGACTTTTTTCACATTTTCTTCAAATATGCGTTCACTATGTTTTTACCACGTACCACGAAAACACATTTTTAACTTCCCATAAAACACCTAAAAAAGATGACAAAATGTAGCGAAAACGCATTTTCACATTAATCTCAATTAAAGATTAGTTACCACGCCCTCATCTCGGCTATACGTGTGTTTATATATAATTAAAGGGACAGATCCTAGTTTTTAAACACTAAGGCATATTTTTCACTATTAGAACCGTTTATGATCATTGAAATCAAACATTACTGATATTTTATTGTTTAGTTTATCCATTTCCGTACAAACGATGTGTTTCTGGTCGTCCTGGTGTTTCTAATACCAAAAAATGCATTTTTCATGTTTTTAAAAACGTACGAGCGTCTGAGAAGTAATGATTATGGAGTCGTGTATTAGTGTATTGTAAGGGTATTTCAACGTCACAGACTCTGGTTTCACTTTGTTGTATCCAAATTTGTTACAGTTTGTAAATTAACCAAACTTAATGTCAATTTGTACGGGCTGAAACTAGGGTCTAGGTAAAAAAAATATGCCTTAGTGTTTAAAAACTAGGATCTGTCCCTTTAAGGTTGAAGAACTCTCTCCACGAGACACATGTCAGCTGTCTGATGATAACATTAGTGTTAGGAGGCTAGAGGAAACACGCTACCGCCACATAGGTTGAAGAACTCTCTCCACGAGACACATGTCAGCTGTCTGATGATAACATTAGTGTTAGGAGGCTAGAGGAAACACGCTACCGCCACATAGGTTGAAGAACTCTCTCCACGAGACACATGTCAGCTGTCTGATGATAACATTAGTGTTAGGAGGCTAGAGGAAACACGCTACCGCCACATAGGTTGAAGAACTCTCTCCACGAGACACATGTCAGCTGTCTGATGATAACATTAGTGTTAGGAGGCTAGAGGAAACACGCTACCGCCACATAGGTTGAAGAACTCTCTCCACGAGACACATGTCAGCTGTCTGATGATAACATTAGTGTTAGGAGGCTAGAGGAAACACGCTACCGCCACATAGGTTGAAGAACTCTCTCCACGAGACACATGTCAGCTGTCTGATGATAACATTAGTGTAGGAGGCTAGAGGAAACACGCTACCGCCACATAGGTTGAAGAACTCTCTCCACGAGACACATGTCAGCTGTCTGATGATAACATTAGTGTTAGGAGGCTAGAGGAAACACGCTACCGCCACATAGGTTGAAGAACTCTCTCCACGAGACACATGTCAGCTGTCTGATGATAACATTAGTGTTAGGAGGCTAGAGGAAACACGCTACCGCCACATAGGTTGAAGAACTCTCTCCACGAGACACATGTCAGCTGTCTGATGATAACATTAGTGTTAGGAGGCTAGAGGAAACACGCTACCGCCACATAGGTTGAAGAACTCTCTCCATGAGACACATGTCAGCTGTCTGATGATAACATTAGTGTTAGGAGGCTACAGGAAACACGCTACCGCCACATAGGTTGAAGAACTCTCTCCACGAGACACATGTCAGCTGCCTAGTCTGATGATAACATTAGTGTTAGGAGGCTAGAGGAAACACGCTACCGCCACATAGGTTGAAGAACTCTCTCCATGAGACACATGTCAGCTGTCTGATGATAACATTAGTGTTAGGAGGCTAGAGGAAACACGCTACCGCCACATAGGTTGAAGAACTCTCTCCACGAGACACATGTCAGCTGCCTAGTCTGATGATAACATTAGTGTTAGGAGGCTAGAGGAAACACGCTACCGCCACATAGGTTGAAGAACTCTCTCCACGAGACACATGTCAGCTGCCTAGTCTGATGATAACATTAGTGTTAGGAGGCTAGAGGAAACACGCTACCGCCACATAGGTTGAAGAACTCTCTCCACGAGACACATGTCAGCTGCCTAGTCTGATGATAACATTAGTGTTAGGAGGCTAGAGGAAACACGCTACCGCCACATAGGTTATTCTTCTTTCTTTTCTTTTCTTTTCTTTTTTAATAGGGCGGGACGTAGCCCAGTGGTAGAGCGCTCGATTAGGGATCAATCCCCGTCGGTGGGTCCATTGGGCTATTTTCGGTTCCAGCTAGTGCACCATGTCTGGTATATCAAAGGCCGTGATATGTGCTATTCTGTTTATGTGAAAGTGCATATGAAAGATTCCTTGCTACTATTGGAAAATGTAGCAGGTTTCCTCTGTTGATTATTGTGTCAGAATTAACAAATGTTTGACATCCAATAGCCGATGATTAATTAAGTAATGTGTCTAGTGGTGTCGTTAAACAAAGCAAACAAACTTTAACTGAGCAGGAGTACCTACTCAAGAGTGGTTTGAGTACCTACTCATGGGACCTATCACAAACGTTAGTTGGACGTAGGAGTACCTAGTTGTATGTGACAGTAGAATGTTACCACTGCGTGTTTAAATTTGTGTGTTCGACGTCTGAAGAATGAGGTCCAACATAGCGCTATAGTGGGAGGTGTGGTCTAAAACGCGTGCTGGTTAATTATGGTAATCGTGGTATAACTTCCAAGTTTATTAGTTATACCATGGCTAGGTTAACCTACAAAGTTTTAACCAAGCGGTGTGTGTGTGGGTGTGTGTGTGGGGGGGGGGGGGGGGGGCTAAATTAGAGGTTTTAGAAGCGTTATAACTAATATTTGGGTTTTTGTTTCTATTAAAACTTACAAAAAGAATGTAAAATAAATTGGCAACATAGCGCTATAGTCCTTTCTTCTGTAACTGCTCTCTTTGTTTCATTATTAGCACACGTCCGGAAATGAGTATTATGTATTCATAAACGAAACTGCTATGTCGACCGCAGGTTCAAATATGAATGTCGTACACGTAGGCTACGTGCAATTATTGTTCTGTTGTCCATCACCATTAACATCTAAAAACTTACAAAGTGCACATCAAACAAAACCCAGGTTCTATTTTACGGACAGACAGTTTAGTTGTATACGCACCCATGTTCCATACTAGATACGATCTACAGTAACTACAGTCAATAACATTTAAAAAAAACCAGAATCTACCGAATCCATGTTACAGTCAGCGCGAAACACACACATTCAGCTGGGGACACATTAAAAAAAAGTAACGCGATTTCAGGTGGATATGACTGCGCATGTCAATTGTTAATGTGAAAGGCTCTTTGATAAAAGTCTCAGTCTCTCTCTCTCTCTCTCTCTCTCTCTCTCTCTCTCTCTCTCTCTCTCTCTCTCTCTCTCTCTCTCTCTCTCTCTCTCTCTCTCTCTCTCTCTCTCTCTCTCTCTCTCTCTGTCTGACGTTTATTTTTGTTTCAGCACCAAAGTCAGACGGAGAAAAGTGTACATATGACTGTGAATGTAACGGCACCGCGATCTGTCGAAGCAAGTCATGTTTTACTCTCAAAGATCTGGGAGAGAACTGTACCGACAAAGCTGACTGTAAGAATTCTTCTGCAGAATGTCTGAATGGCGTCTGTTTCATCATGAGGAAGCTGGGAGAGAACTGTACAAACAAAGTCCAGTGTAATAATTCTTCTGCAGAATGTGTGAACGGCGTCTGTTTCATCATGAGGGAGCTGGGGGACAACTGTACAGACAAAGTCCAGTGTAAGAATTCTTCTGCAGAATGTGTGAACGGCGTCTGTTTCATCATGAGGGAGCTGGGAGAAAATTGTACAGACAAAGTCCAGTGTAAGAATTCTTCTGCAGAATGTCTGAACGGCGTCTGTTTCATCATGAGGGAGCTGGGAGAGAATTGTACAGACAAAGTCCAGTGTAAGAATTCTTCTGCAGAATGTCTGAACGGCGTCTGTTTCATCATGAGGGAGCTGGGAGAGAATTGTACAGACAAAGTCCAGTGTAAGAATTCTTCTGCAGAATGTCTGAACGGCGTTTGTTTCATCATGAGGGAGCTGGGGGAGAACTGTACAGACAAAGTCCAGTGTAAAAACGCCTCGGCAGACTGTTACAAAGGAGTGTGCTTTGTTAAGAGAGATATCGGAGAACATTGTAGAGAAAAAGGTGAATGTAAGGATACTTCAGCTGACTGCTATAACGGAACATGTTTTATTAAGAAGAATCTAGGTGAAAACTGTGGAGAAAAAGTTGAATGTAAGGATACTTCGGCAGATTGCTATAATGGAACCTGTTTTATTAAGAAGAATCTAGGTGAAAGCTGTATGGATAAGGGCGTGTGCAAATGCATTGTCGGATACGCTGAAGAGATAAACAAAAATGATGGAAAGAAAATCTGTTTGAAATCTGGTCAGTATTATTATTAATATTATTTTCTTTTTTCTTATAAAAGGCAGCGTTATATTTTGAGATGGTATAGGCTATCAAAAGTTCTTTTATTTTCAATTTAAGACATTCCCTAGTTTATGTGAGGCCAGCTGGTTTCCTCTCTTTCTCCCTTTCTCCCAAGTGTTGAAATAGCCATCATATAGCTGTACCTTAAAATGTGCTGTTTTCCACTTTTCTAATTATTTTCTTTCTTTTTGGTGTTTCGTTTTCCGTTGTATTTGCCCTCATTTTATACTGAACTAAGAGAACCAAGCCAAAATGACTTAACCATCGAACCGTTGTAATTAGTTTATTAACTTAACTGCTGTGCCCTTTTGTTGTTTTTTATGATTATTTTAGGGTTCTGAGCCTAAATGGCAGAGCCTTTTGAACTTAACTGCTATGCCCTTTTGTTGTTTTTATGATTGTTTTAGGGTTCTGAACCTAAATGGCAGAGCCTTTTGAACTTAACTGCTATGCCCTTTTGTTGTTTTTATGATTGTTTTAGGGTTATGAACCTAAATGGCAGAGCCTTTTGAACTTAACTGCTATGCCCTTTTGTTGTTTTTATGATTGTTTTAGGGTTCTGAACCTAAATGGCAGAGCCTTTTGAACTAAACTACCATGCCCTTTTATTGTTTTTATGACTGTTTTAGGGTTCTGAACCTAAATGGCAGAGCCTTTTGTTGTTTTTATGATTATGTTAGGGTTCTGAACCTAAATGGCAGAGCTTTTTGTTGTTTTTATGATTATGTTAGGGTTCTGAACCTAAATGGCAGAGCTTTTTGAACTAAACTACCATGCCCTTTTGTTGTTTTTATGATTATTTTAGGGTTCTGAACCTAAATGGTAGAGCCTTTTGCTGTTTTTATGATTATGTTAGGGTTCTGAACCTAAATGGCAGAGCTTTTTGTTGTTTTTATGATTATGTTAGGGTTCTGAACCTAAATGGCAGAGCCTTTTGAACTAAACTACTGTGACCTTTTGTTGTTTTTATGATTATGTTAGGGTTCTGAACCTAAATGGTAGAGCCTTTTGAACTAAACTACTGTGCCCTTTTGTTGTTTTTATGATTATTTTAGGGTTCTGAACCTAAATGGCAGAGCCTTTTGCTGTTTTTATGATTATGTTAGGGTTCTGAACCTAAATGGCAGAGCCTTTTGAACTAAACTACTGTGACCTTTTGTTGTTTTTATGATTATTTTAGGGTTCTGAACCTAAATGGCAGAGCTTTTTGTTGTTTTTATGATTATGTTAGGGTTCTGAACCTAAATGGCAGAGCCTTTTGCTGTTTTTATGATTATGTTAGGGTTCTGAACCTAAATGGCAGAGCTTTTTGTTGTTTTTATGATTATGTTAGGATTCTGAACCTAAATGGCAGAGCCTTTTGAACTAAACTACTGTGACCTTTTGTTGTTTTTATGATTATTTTAGGGTTCTGAACCTAAATGGCAGAGCCTTTTGCTGTTTTTGTGATTATGTTAGGGTTCTGAACCTAAATGGCAGAGCTTTTTGTTGTTTTTATGATTATGTTAGGGTTCTGAACCTAAATGGCAGAGCCTTTTGAACTAAACTACCATGCCCTTTTGTTGTTTTTATGATTATGTTAGGGTTCTGAACCTAAATGGCAGAGCCTTTTGTTGTTTTTATGATTATGTTAGGGTTCTGAACCTAAATGGTAGAGCCTTTTGTTGTTTTTATGATTATGTTAGGGTTCTGAACCTAAATGGCAGAGCCTTTTGAACTAAACTACCATGCCCTTTTGTTGTTTTTATGATTATTTCAGGGTTCTGAACCTAAATGGCAGAGCCTTTTGAACTAAACTACCATGCCCTTTTGTTGTTTTTATGATTATGTTAGGGTTCTGAACCTAAATGGCAGAGCCTTTTGAACTAAACTACCATGCCCTTTTGTTGTTTTTATGATTATTTTAGGGTTCTGGACCTAAATGGCAGAGCCTTTTGTTGTTTTTATGATTATGTTAGGGTTCTGAACCTAAATGGTAGAGCCTTTTGAACTAAACTACTGTGCCCTTTTGTTGTTTTTATGATTATTTTAGGGTTCTGAACCTAAATGGCAGAGCCTTTTGAACTAAACTACTGTGCCCTTTTGTTGTTTTTATGATTATGTTAGGGTTCTGAACCTAAATGGTAGAGCCTTTTGAACTAAACTACTGTGCCCTTTTGTTGTTTTTATGATTATGTTAGGGTTCTGAACCTAAATGGTAGAGCTTTTTGAACTAAACTACTGTGCCCTTTTGTTGTTTTTATGATTATTTTAGGGTTCTGTTGCTAAACAAAATGTTATTTAAACTAGACAGTTATGAGACAAAATACACGGATTTGTAAATATGATGTTTTGTCCCCCCCCCCCCCCCCCTCCCTCTCTCTCTCTCTCTCTCTCTCTCTCTCTCTCTCTCTCTCTCTCTCTCTCTCTCTCTCTCTCTCTCTCTCTCTGTGTATTGATTTCTATTTTAATCTTGTATGGATTTACTAGTTTGTACTGAGATGTATCGTCAACGTCCCTAACGGTTTTATGCTTCCGTTCAGTTTGTTTTCTCGTGCACAACAAGGCCAAATCATTTAATTTCTATGATTTTTAAGACCCCTATTGTTAGAATTTGTTTTCAATGATGAAATTTGGTCTGCAAAAGGTATGCTACATATCTGTGCCGCTATTGTTGTGAATGGTATTCATAATCCATTCCGAACAATTGTAAATAATTTTGAGTGTATAAATTGTGTTAATTACGAATCAATTCATTTGAAAATTGGTATTTTACAAACTATTCACTGCCTGTCAGTATTGACATCGATTAGCGGTGGGTGTTGGTAAAACGCAGACCTGACCAGAACGCTTGACAAACTGAATTTTTCCTTTTACAAAAATATTAAACAAAGTATTTGTCAACTGTGAATAGTTAAAAAACATTTATTTGTTCATGTAGTGGCCTTAAGAATTGAAAATGACGAACCGCATATGCGCGATACGATACATTTTGCAAACGCATGCATGGGCGTACATAGGATTTTGAAAACGGGGATTCCAATACATAGGATTTTGAAAAGGGGGGTTCCAAAATAGATTGCAGAGATATTGGGCATATATTTCTATGTTGAGTAAATATAATAATGTCAGATATCAATGTCAGATATATTAAATTTAAAAAAAAGCGATTTCAGGGGGGGGTCGGTCGAACCCATCGAACCCCCCCCCCCCCCCCCCCCCATGTACGCCCATGGCATGCGCCTGAACGCAGTTAGAAACTTTCCTGTTTATTGGAGGGTGCTTCACTTTTGTTTACTATAATGGATGTGTTTTACGTCCACATTGTTGATTTTTTACGTTAATTGATTGCAATTTATTTTGTTAAATGTATCGTAGCTGAAAATTGTAGAATAGTGTTTCTGTAAATATTGTATTCGTGTTTTTGTCGTTAGGTGAACGCAGTCTGGGACGTCGATGGTAGTTATTGACCAGGTATTTCCTTCAATAAAGACAGTGATTGGACAGAGAATGTGTCCCTGTTTATGTTAAACTGTCTACGGTAATGGTATTTCCTTCAGTAAAGACAGTGATTGGACAGAGGATGTGTCCCTGTTTATGTCAATCTGTCTACGGTAATGGTACTTCCTTCAGTAAAGACAGTGATTGGACAGAGAATGTGTCTCTGTTTATGTTAAACTGTCTACGGTAATGGTATTTCCTTCAATAAAGACAGTGATTGGACAGAGGATGTGTCCCTGTTTATGTTAATCTGTCCACGGTAATGGTATTTCCTTCAATAAAGACAGTGATTGGACAGAGAATGTGTCTCTGTTTATGTTAATCTGTCTACGGTAATGGTATTTCCTTCAATAAAGACAGTGATTGGACAGAGAATGTGTCCCTGTTTATGTTAATCTGTCTACGGTAATGGTATATCTACACTAAATTTGTGCACAATCAATGTTTAACTTTTATCGTCTTATTTCTTTTTCAGAAATCATTTCACCCAAGTTTCAATTTGTTATATGGAGAAAACAAATATCATGTTACGTATCACATCGTGTGTTATGTATCGTGACACCCCAACAACAGGGCCGTACCCTGATCAAAATCCCCACTGCGCGTGCTGTAACCTCGCCGTGGTGCAGGGGTGTAACATTTTCTTTGAGAATGGCCAATACAGCACAAAATTGAAATTTTGAGTAAAATTCAGTATCTATCTGTGGTATTTGTGTTTTTGCACAGTTCTTTACACTGTGATTTTATTTAAATCTTAAATGTTTGTATTGATGTTGATCATCACTTTATTTGTTTGCATTGCCATAGTTTGACACCCAATAGCCGATGTATTTTTCGTGCTGGGGTGTCGTTAAACATTAATTCATTCATCAAAATCCGTGTGTGTGTGTGTGGGGGGGGGGGGGGGGCACTACTATTTATAAACAAATAAAACACTATACAGATTAAACCCTGAGATGTGTATGCTATTTTCTGGAGTAAAAACTAAAAAAGTGATATTCTCAGTGGGGGACCCCCCCCCCCCCCCCCCCCCCCCCCCCCCCCGAGGGTACGGCCCTGAACAATTTATCTTATTACAACATCTTGTTTTATATTTTATCTTATATCTCATCTCATCTTATTGCTTGCTTTGGCTTAGCGTTGCCTTTTAGCTTGAATTGGCGTCTTGTCTTGTCTTGGCTTGGCTTGGCTTGGCTTGTCTTGGCTTGGCTTGGCTTGGCTTGTCTTGTTCTTGGCTTGGCTTGGCTTGGCTTTTAGCTTGGCTTGGCTTTAGCTTGGCTTAGAGCTATGGCTTGGAGCTTAGAGCTTTTGGAGCTTAGAGCTATGTTCCCTCCTTATTTGTTGTTAGCGTGAAGCTTAGAGCTATGTCGCACAGAATGCAGAGCTGAACAGGTGCAGTGTTGGAAGCTTAGAGCTATGTCGCACAGAATGCAGAGCTGAACAGGTGCAGTGTTGGAAGCTTAGAGCTATGTCGCACAGAATGCAGAACTGAACAGGTGCAGTGTTGGAAGCTTTGGAAAGGTTTGCTGTAAACAACTGGGATAAGTATGTTTTGGGTTACTTGTAAATGTTCAATGTTACATTATTAAACTCGGAGTTGCATTATGTTGTAAGTATATTTTATGTAATTTGTATATCATGAAAACTGTTGTAAATTTGAGACGTCTACTTTTGGAACAGTTTTATGGGTAAACTATACTATCGATGTGAATTGTTGAGACATGCTAGTATAGATAGTAGGGGAATATAGCAGTTTGGTCATTTTATTGTTTAAAGGTATAAGTAATTATACTGATTGGAATTTGTATAAAATGTTGTATGTTATATATGCAGCAACAATGAATTTAATGTTACTGGAAATATATATTGCATATTGTATTGTGAACGGCACAGAAAGGTCATTATGGCCGCAGTTCAGTCAGCCATACTCAGTGTGGCATATGCTGATCATTGTATTGGTTATTATGGGTTTTTTTATTAATAGGTCGTTTTGTGGGTTTGAGCGGGTGACGTACATAGTGTGAGGGTTACCAGTAGCGTTTGGTGTCGTCGCGTGTTGGAGATGGATGACAGACTAACGAGTGGGTCTATGGTGTCGCCGCATCTTGGAGATGGATGACAGACTAACGAGTGGGTCTATGGTGTCGCCGCATCTTGGAGATGGATGACAGACTAACGAGTGGGTCTATGGTGTCGCCGCATCTTGGAGATGGATGACAGACTAACGAGTGGGTCTATGGTGTCGCCGCATCTTGGAGATGGATGACAGACTAACGAGTGGGTCTATGGTGTCGCCGCATCTTGGAGATGGATGACAGACTAACGAGTGGGTCTATGGTGTCGCCGCATCTTGGAGATGGATGACAGACTATCGAGTGGGTCTATGGTGTCGTCGCATCTTGGAGATGGATGACAGACTAACGAGTGGGTCTATGGTGTCGCCGCATCTTGGAGATGGATGACAGACTAACGAGTGGGTCTATGGTGTCGCCGCATCTTGGAGATGGATGACAGACTAACGAGTGGGTCTATGGTGTCGCCGCATCTTGGAGATGGATGACAGACTAACGAGTGGGTCTATGGTGTCGCCGCATCTTGGAGATGGATGACAGACTAACGAGTGGGTCTACGGTGTCAACCTTGATGAGGTTTCAAGGGTGGAGCCATTTTGCTGATTTCAAGGGCAGAGTGACCATGATGGTGGTTCCACGAGTTGAACGACCTTGCTGATGGTTTTAAGGGCTGAGCTACTTTTGTAAAGACCTCGACTTGATGTTTCAAGTGTTTAAGTGAAGACATTCTGTGCTGTAGTAACTTTCAAGACTGGTGTGATTGAAGCTGAACTGTATGTAGTATTTGCCAATGCTTCATATTAAATTCCCAGAGAACACTATTACAATTTACTTTAAAGCTTAAATTTGCCTTGTGATCACATATTTGTATTTTTTTAGAAATACATATACATTTAATTACATTTTGTTTTGTTATTTCTGTTGGGGAATAACGGGATTCAGTGTCCTCGGTCACTCGTGACGTGACAGTTTATTTCAGGGAGAAGTGTTGTCATCCATATTATTATCTATGTATGTCAATGACTTTGAGATGCAAATACTATCCGATAATTGTCCTTGTGGTGAAACAATGTACTGGGGTGTTATCAGACAAACATTCCTTTCCTTTCTACTCTCACACTCTAGACCAGATGTCACAATTGCCCTGTGTTAATGGTTTATTAAACAATGTGCTGGGGTGTTGTCAGACACACCTTCCTTTCCTTTCTACTCTCACACTCTAGACCAGATGTCACAATTGGCCTGTGTTAATGGTTTATTAAACAATGTGCTGGGGTGTTATCAGACAAACATTCCTTTCCTTTCTACTCTCACACTCTAGACCAGATGTCACAATTGCCCTGTGTTAATGGTTTATTAAACAATGTGCTGGGGTGTTATCAGACAAACATTCCTTTCCTTTCTACTCTCACACTCTAGACCAGATGTCACAATTGGCCTGTGTTAATGGTTTATAAACAATGTGCTGGGGTGTTGTCAGACACACATTCTTTTCCTTTCTACTCTCACACTCTAGACCAGATGTCACAATTGCCCTGTGTTAAAGGCATATTGTCACAGACACGTTTAATATACAGCCACTAATATTCTAAACAAGAAAATATATTTAATATGTAAGTTTAATCGTAGAAATATTTTATTAGTCGATAACATCTTAAAACATTACAGCAAACTCAGGAATGTCCCTTTAATAGTCTAACAAAGTATTACCTGAACAAAAATAATTCGATTTGTCCCTAAATGTACTTTATTCAACCATCTTCATAACCACCATACTCCATTTATTAATGATATTTTGTAAAAATAATTGAATTATGGCAATGGTCCATAATTCAAAAACTAAAATTGCCGAGAGGGTTGGCATTGATTTCACTCCAGCATGGTTCAGTTAAGGTGATGCGATAGCTAGATTTGGTTTCTAACAATTATTGTAATTTTTATTTATTATCCATTTTTAGAGAAATAAGGTCCTTAAATCCGTGACAGTATGCCTTTAATGGTTTATTAAACAATGTGCTGGGGTGCTGTTAGACAAACATTCCTTTCTAAAGAAGTAATCGACTGACAGTAAACACGTGTTAACAGCCACTGAGTAAACAACGCAACATGCTGCAGTCAGCGTAACATGAACGAAATGTAAACATTATGCTTTTAGTGGTCTCTGATGAAAACCGTACCAGCGGCGGATCCTGACACTTATATGGGGTGGTGGTGGAGTGTGGGTGGTGGTGGGGTGTGGGTGTGGGCTGACCACTTCGGAGAGAAATCAGACTTTTTATTGAAAGTTGTCGCTATTGGTAACCATACCAGTGGTAGATCCTGACTGTATTCTGTAATGGATGGTTGGCGGGGGATGTCATACATATCGGAGAGAAATCAGATTTTTACTTGTAGCTATTGGTAACCAACCATACAAGCGGCGGATCATGTATTCTTGAAGGGTGTGGCAACTTACGAGCCAAACCAGGCTTTTTACTCACAGCTTATTTGGTAACCATACTAGCGGGTAATCCGACGTGGTCGGTGGGAAGGGTTGGGTGGGGTGGGTGTGTATGGGGGGGGGGGGGGGGGTGTTGTGGTGGGGAGCTAACTCAGAAACCCGGAACCTAAGTTCGAGTCGGATAGACCAGTTAGCAAGAAAGCAAGTCATGTGATTCGGCTATTCGCGAATCTAGTCAAAGAACACTCGACACTACCGTAGTCGTACCGTACGGGCTCCCATTATTGTGTGTGTGTGTGTGTGTGTGTGTGTGTGTGTGTGTGTGTGTGTGTGTGTGTGTGTGTGCGAATCTAGTCAAAGAACAATCGACACTACCGTATTCGTACGGGCTCCCATTATTTCGTGTGTGTGTGGGGGGGGGGGGGGGGCGAATCTAGTCAAAGAACACTCGACACTACCGTAGTCGTACGGGCTCCCATTATTGTGTGTGTGTGTGTGGGGGGGGGGGGGGGGGGTTGCAGACTGGGTTTTGACCGAATTAAACGAAAATGTTCGAATCTGGATCGCAACATATATTCATATTAGCATTACTACCAAACAGCTAAATATAACGATTCACTACGCATTTTTACATGAATTACAGCTAAGTTTGATGGTAGAATAATGGAAATACACCATAAAAAAGGTCTCAGGTTAGCACATTTTGCCCGAATTTCTCTATACTTTTTGCCCCAATTTGATGTTTTGCTCCAGCACGGGAGGTTGGGGGGGGGGGGGGGGAATTGAGGTCAGCTTCCCCTATTTTCTCTTGTCTCGTACGCTTATGGATACTACCCCACTGTCCTGGACAGACAGCCCAGAGAGCTGAGGTTTGTTTCCAGGACAGCGTGCTTGAACCTTAAGTATAAACAACAAACAGTCAGTTCGAGGTATCAGTGTTCGTTATATCGAGACATTCGACAGTGTACGTGGGTAATAAAAACACGAGGTTGGTAAAACACCACATATTCTATTGAGTTTGGCTTTTCTAAGCTAGTCTGAGAGTGGCAGTCCTCCTATGGGTGGTGCAGGAGGGATGAAACATGTTACGTATCTCCTAGGAGAGTGGCGAGCACCTGATAGGGATGATGGAAGCAATCACGACTCGCCTTTCATCATTTCGACTCTGCCTGGTGCAGAGATACGATTTTGTTATGTGAATACGGTTTTGTCGTTAAATCGGGAAAACCTTTTCAAAGATTGGAATGTGAGACATTAACTTCAAGAGTACTTTTCTACCAACCAAAGGCGAAAAAAAGAACCCTCAGGAATTTGCGTGAGCTTTAAAGGGGCATTCCTGAGTTTGCTGCATTGTAAGATGTTTCCGACTAATAAAATATTTCTACGATTACATATTAAATATAGTTCTTGTTTCGAATATTAGTGTCTGTATATTCAATGTGTTTCTGGTCATCTTAATATTTGTAAGAAGCCCAATCTGAATTTTGTCTTCAAAAAATGAAAATTAACCTAGTACAAATATCCGAACGATCAGAAACACGTTTAGTATACAGCTACTAATATTCTAAACAAGAAAATATATTTAATATGTAAGTTTAATCGTAGAAATATTTTATTAGTCGATAACATCTTAGAACATTGCAGCAAACTCAGGAATATCCCTTTAACATTAAAAAAAATCTAAGATAATATAGATGTTTATTACTTTGCCCTGTAGATCAAACAAAGAATTACTTATGCCATAAAACTATACACTATAATGTCATATCTATCTATCTATCTATCTATCTATCTATCTATATATATATATATATATATATATATATATATATATATATATATATATATATATATATATATATATATACATGTATATATGTATGTATATCTATATCTATATCTATATCTATATATATATATATATATATATATATATATTCATGTATATATATATATATATATAGATAGATATATATGACATTATAGTGTATAGTTTTATGGCATAAGTATATATCGTCGCGTGAGAGCTAAAAGGTCGTAAGTGGCAGATACGACCTAAAACGTCTTTTTGCATATTTGGAATCGCCATCCCCGATTACATATTGTCACAAAAAATCGTAGCTGTGTCCCTAATATCATCGCTTATACTGAAGGATTTAAATGGTCGTAAGTGAATCACAGATACCAATTTGCACGAAAATAGACGTAACTGACACGTACGACTTTCCTCCGATTTCCTTGCTGTCCATTATGTGAACACGACTGGTCGTATGTGGTAGATACACCCATTTTAAATACAGTTCGTTATACAACTATGTCTGACATAGGTCGTATGTGCCAAATACGATCCATATGCATTCATTGTTATCGGTTTGTGATAGAAATTACAGATGCGAAGTACAATAGAGCGTACATTATGTCAATATTTTTATGTGCTTGAATCCTAAAAATATTATAACTTTTGTCGGTGTGAGAGCCCGGTCTAATATGGGAAAAAAATTGATACTGCATGCAACGAACCATTTGGCAACAGACGAGAATCGTGTCTGTATATATAAATAGGAATTGCAGTAACATTAATGTTGGTATGGTTTGCAATTTTATGTGCACCATAATAATAATAATAAACATGTTTTGGTGAATTGTCTTGAAAAACAAATATCTATTTTGAAGTTTTTTCAATCGAAGCAAAGTTTCCAACATAATTTGTATCCGTAGAAACAATTTGAATTCATAATAATGTTGTATGTGGCATATACGACCAAAGTGCAAGCATAATTACACTGAAATTGGATGTATTTAATTGTATGTTACGGTGATCAAGTTCCGTCTGTCAGCTGCCTTTGAAGATCTATAGGATTGCCTTAATGTAGGCATTATGGATTAACAATATTGCACATACAAACGCAATTGTAAGTTATCCAGGACAAAGTCCAGTAACAGAAGATAGTGTAATCAGACGTAAAGTGTAAAGGCGAATAAAGTGAATGTGGTCTCAACATAAACGACAGCAAGATCTATGAATTTTTATTAACTTTACAATTAACGAATATTTGCAACAGAATGTTGAACCCGAACATGACACAACACAGCACGCACAACAGAACATGAACATGACATATCACACAACAGGACCGGAATATGACATCGCTCACACAACAGGACATGAACATGACATAGCTCACACAACAGGACCTGAACATGACATAGCTCACACAACAGGACCTGAACATGGCATAGCTCACATAACAGGACCTGAACATGACATAGCTCACATAACAGGACCTGAACATGGCATAGCTCACATAACAGGACCTGAACATGGCATAGCTCACATAACAGGACCTGAACATGACATAGCTCACACAACAGGACATGAACATGACATAGCTCACATAACAGGACCTGAACATGATATATAGCATACACAACAGAACTTGGCACATCAATGACAAGAAGACCTGAACATAACAGCAAATAGCTAAACATGAGAAAATAATCACCATACAAAATGAACGAGACATAGCACTGGCGAAAGTTTATTTGTTTGTTTTGTTTAATGACATCACTAGAGCACATTGATTAATTAATCATCGGCTATTAGATGTCAAACATTTGGTAATTGTGACTCGTAGTCATCAGAGGAAACCCACTACATGTTTCCTAATGCAGCATGGTATCTTTTGTATGCACTTCCCCACAGACAGGACAGCGCATACCACGGCCCTTATCCAGTCACTTGCGACAAAACCTGAACATGACATAGCACTCACAAGAAAACCTGCATATGACGTGGCACACACAAAAGAACCTGAACGTGGCATAGTACACACAACAGAACCTGAAGAACATGACATAACACACATATAACATACCATGATCATGACGTAGCACACACAAGAGAACTTGAACATGACATATCACTCACAACAGACCCAGAAAATAATTTAGCACATGCAACAGAAACCGGAGGATTGATCACTTAACACTCAATAAAACACTGCACATAACATAGTCTGGATATATCACTGAACACACATCATACATAACCTGGAGAGATCTCTGAACACAGTAGAACCTGGAGAGACCACTGGACACACAATAGAACCTGGAGGGATCACTGAACATACAACAGAACCTGGAGAGATCACTGAACACACAACAGAACCTGGAGAGATCACTGGACACACAACATAACCTGGAGAGATCACTGAACACACAATAGAACTTGGAGAGATCACTGGACACACAACGGAACCTGGAGAGATCACCGAACACGCAGTATAACCTGGAGAGCTCACTGGACACACAACAGAACCCGGAGAGATCAACAAATACACAACAAAACCAGGAATGTGCACTGAACACACAACATAACCCGGAGAGTACACCCAACGCACAGCAGAAGCTGTAGGGGTTACTGTTCACTCAATATAACATGGAGAGGATCCTGCATACTCAACAGGTGGACATGGTATAGTGTTCACTACTTCTGGATTTTATATTCAGTACACACCCTCATTGGAAATGTAAACCCTATATCCTTTGAATGAGCTTCACTTGAACCCGGTGTATCCCAAGCCAATAGGCTGCTAAACATAGTTTCTTCATTAAGGATACCAGCTTCAGTTTGCTTAACTATTCCGGTTTGTCTGTTGCACTAACTGATAAACCAGGTATTCTTGAAACTAGCGAAGTACACCCTGAGGTAGCAGAACTAGGAACTATCTGCAAAAGGACTCCCATGGCTCAAAGAACACGGAAAGAACACTGCACACAAAATGACATCAGCTTTTCTGATGACTCACCAGGAACGAACACTTGCCTAGAAAAAGAGGTTTTGTGTGGACAAGTTGTCTGATTCTGATGCACCACCATCAAACAACCAACATGGAGCACTACCATCACAGTGTTTCTGCCAGATAGAAATTCTTGGGTATGGCTCTATGGAATTGAATGCAACCACAGTCAACAGGGGTATGGTGGGTCCTCCCTTAGAAAGAAAATGGTTTACGTTTAGGGTTAGGATTAAGAAAATCATACAGTAATGATAAGAGTAATTAATTTTGTCAAAAAGTTCTATTCTGCAAAAATATTTGGGTATGGCACCATACCTTTTTACCCTCTGGCAAAACCCCTGCACCAGACTTAGGCAAAATCAGGGGTGGGTCAAAGAAAACAAAGATTTCACGAGACAGAGTAGTTTGATTTTATTTATCGTATTATTATTAACAAAAGTAAAATAACTTTTTTTTCACGTAATATTTTGTTTAAGCGGTGATTTTATTAATACGTACTTCTACTTGTATTCCTTTTTGAATGTTTGCTTCTAAATATGTTCTATTTACAAGTTTTCTCTTTTTAAAAATAAATATGTGATTTGCAAACTGAAATGTTTTACAAGTGATTGTTCTTTCAGAATAAATATTCAAATTTACTTGATATACTGTCGGTCGTAAGTGACGCATTTAATCCATCATGAGTCAATAATTGTCGTAACTACAACTATTTAAGCAAATAACTAAAACACCTAATATGATATAAATACCGCAAATGTACAAAGAAATCGTAAATATGTTCAGCTTTCATTGTCATTAAAAGAAATTCGACATCTTAACTACTGATCAAGAAAAACAGTGTTCCTTCATTATCTCGGCTT
The DNA here is from genome assembly GCF_016097555.1 of Gigantopelta aegis. Lineage (NCBI taxonomy): Eukaryota > Metazoa > Mollusca > Gastropoda > Neomphalida > Peltospiridae > Gigantopelta > Gigantopelta aegis. The sequence continues at coordinate 3,993,169 of NC_054703.1, forward strand.
TTTAAAAATGAATTTTTATGCACTTACGTCCTTCTGGCTCTCACGCGACGATATATATATTACGTGTGTGTGTGTGTGTGTGTGTGTGTGGTGTGTGTGTGTGTGTGTGTGTGTGTTATATCTATATCTGTATCTATATCTATATCTATATCTGTATCTATATCTATATCTATATTTTTATATATATATATACGTGTATATATATATATATATATATATATATATATATATATATATATATATATATATATATATATACACACACACACACACACACGTACTATATCTACATATGAAATATTAGTTAATACCATACATCTATTCAGTATACCGTAACACGTCTAAAAATGAAATATTGGTTAATACCATAAAACTACACTTCAATGCCACCCTGTCACTTATTTTCGTGTTTCAAGCACGCTGTCCTGGGCGCGCACACACACAGACACACACACGCGCACACACACACACACACACTCAAACACACAGACAGACGCACACAGACACACACACACACTCACACACATACAGACAGACAGATACACACACAGCCATACATACACATACACACACAGACACACACACGCACGCACACACGCACACACACACACACACACACACACACACACACACACACACACACACAGCTAAGTGGACCGTCTGTCCAGAACAGTGTAAGTGGTTAGCTGTTAATGGTTAGTAAGAAAGAAGACTTACTCCTCGCTTACCTCGCTCTGGCCGGTTCCGGTGTAATAGCCCAAAATATACCCCCCGCCAAACTATACCCGGGGTATACACTGGACTAGCCCAGAATATGCCCCGGGGTATAAAACAGGCTAGCCCAGAATATACCTGTGTAGTCTGTATTTCAATGTCCAGAGGTTGTTTTCCATCATAATTTATATTTTTTGAGCTAGAATTCTTTTTGAAATATCTTCTAAAATGACTAATCTGTGATAGTTTTATCTTTAAGAAAGCAATAGTTACTTTTCTTTTGAAGCATTTATTATTATTATTTATTTATTTATTTATTTTGCATACAGGTTAGTAATAAAAAATTAGGGTTAGAGTTAGGGGTATAAAACAGGCTAAGCCCACTTTAACCCCGTGTATAGTTTGGCGGGGGGTATATTTTGGGCTGTTACACCGGAACCGGGAGGCGAACCCAGTACCTACCGGCCTTAAATCCACTAGGTTAACCACTACAGCACCGAGGCCGGCACCGCCCGTTGTTCTCCCTCGATCAGTGTGTTGGATATTTCGCCCGCGCGTGCTCAATGAATGGAATCTGATGCCTGAGACTTCACTTCTGCCATTGTCAACATCCTCGTCAAGAAGGTTGAGACACGCGAGTCTAGAAAGAATTTCTCCCATGGGCGGATCCAGGAAATATTTTTAGGGGGGGACCAAAAAAGAAGGGCACATTGACTCGTCAAAAGGGCACCTTACTACAAGTTTTGATATTTACAATTAATATGAATTCCTACAGTTCTACGTCATAATATACTAGCAATAATGAAGTAAATTGGCGTCACTCGCGTTAGAACCTCAATGGGGCCCCATTGAGACTCAATAACACAGACACATATCTGCAAGCTTGCGCATGTACACGAAAATCTTGATTTCATTTATCTACAATATAATTATTGTTTACTTAAAAAAAAAAAAATTCTACAAACAAAAAGGGCACTTGGACATTTTGAGGGCACTTGAACAATTTTTTGGGGGGACGCGTCCCCCCGGTCCCCCCCCCCCCCTTGGATCCGCCCATGTCTCCGGTCTCCGCTACCCGCTAACACGACGTCACGATCTCGCCATACAGGCGGAAATATGAGAAGATACAAACACAATAAATGAGAAACACGTTGAGCATGTGAAAGTTATTTTTATCCTCGTATATAACACAGGTACAGACGGCCACACCTCACTCCACGCCCCGACTCGCGGGATGTTACTTTCTACACACACTGCAGTAGTACGCGGCTAGGATCAGTCATCGATACGTCGTTGGAAAGGACGCAAGGAAAGGTAAATTTATTTCGAGAGTCCTCTAGCCTTTCTTTATATACTAAGACAAACTAGTTTAGCAATTTGATGCCAGAGGCGGATCTAGGGTGTCCAAGGGCCCGCCACCCCCCACCCCCCACCCCCTAAATTTTCCGATAGTTATAATTTTATTATATATTAATTTTCAATTTTTTTTACGATCCACCTCCAAACCTCCCCCAAAGTTCCCTTGGCATTCCACCTCATGTCACTGGGGCCCCCCTAAATGGATTTTCTTGATCCGCCACTGGATGCTATTTCATTGCAGTTTAGAGGGCGCGACGTAGCCCAGTGGTAAAGCGTTCGCTTGATACGCGGCCAGTTTAGGATCGATCCTGTCTATGGGATGGTGCATGTAAAAGATCCCTTGCTGCTAATCCAAAAGAGTAGCCCACGAAGTGGCTATAGCGGATTTCCTCCCTCGATATCTTTGTGGTCCTTAAAGGAGCTCAATCACGGATTTAGTGGGCCATGTTTCTCTAAATATGCATTATAAATGAAACTTACATTCATTTGGAATACCAAACCTAGTTATTGTATGATCCAAAACATTTTAACTGAACTACGATCGAGGGAATTCCACGACACGCTTCATTTTTAAAATTTGGAAGTCTTATTGTAAAAAGTCATAAAAATACGGAAAAACAGATTCGTAGTGATGAGGCTATATATACGACAACCGTATAATGTATTTGTGGATTTTATATAAACGATCGCCATGTATAGAGACTTGGTAAATGAGGGCCGGCTATATACATGACAAATAATAACAAATATATTATTTCATGACGAAAATAACCGCGAATACGCTGAAATAAAATAATAAACAGTCGGAACATGAACTCACCATTTATTATTATTATTATTATTATTATTATTATTAGGCGCGTGTGCAAATTATTTTGACTGGCTCGCAAAGTGGTATTTCGGTTTTAATGTATAACGTAAAAAAACCCAGTGTACTGTTGCATGTTTTGTCGTCCAAAGGTTGGCTAATTATTACTTAACCCAGTTGAATCCAGTTCTACGTGCAGGGACAAGTTCAGCCTGCCGTTTGTGCGTGTGTGCACGCACGTTAATCTAGCATTTTTATAGCCAAAACTCCAGATAAAACACCGCCCCTCCACCCCAAAAAGGTAGTAGTAGGCTAATAATAATAATAGTAGTAGTAGTAGTAGTAATAGTAGTAGTAGTAGTAGTAGTAGTAGTAGTAGTAGTAGTAGTAGTAGTAGTAGTAGTAGTAGTAGTAGTAATAATTGTGTATTATTATTATTATTACATTATTATAACGTTGGTAAAATCACGTCGCGGTGGGGTGGGGTGGGTGGGGGCGGTTGTTACAGAAACGTTACATAAATTTAGAGGGGGACTCGGGAGTGGTCTAAGCTATACTAGTAGCCTATAAAAAAATGTATTTTGAGTTTTATTGCCCCTTGCAATGTTGAGCATTTGAAATGTGACTAAATACAGCGAAATAACCTTTTAGTCATATTAATTTACGGTAAAATTAACTTTTTTACAAAATATATGTAAGCAGCCTAAAACTAGCAATCAGTGAAACATTATTACGTTTAAGCCCTGTTGTTAGTTTGTGTACTGTCCTTAGTTAGTTTCTCTTTCAGTTAATCTACCTCAGCCGCTGATAATTTGTAATTGTTATTTTTATTTATTTATTTATTCATCCATCATCATCATCATTATCATCATCATTATCATCATCATCATCATTATCATCATCATCATCATCATTATCATTATTATTATTATTATTATTATTGTTATTATTATTATATTTTTATTATTTATTTATTTATTATAATTAATTTTGTGTTAGTACTGTAGGGACAATATGACGCTATTCATATATCTATGGAAAACGTAAACAAAAGGGTCCACTAAATTCATATACTCCCCCATCCCGTCCCCTGTTCAGAAAATGCACTGTTAATACAGTACTTAGTATGTATTCCTCCTGTTCCAGATGGTTCGGTAATGTGGATCAATCAAATACATGTACTTATTTACCGCCTACATGTATATACATTTTTGCTGTGAATATAGCCAGCCCTCGTTAGTGGAGGCTATAGACACGGCCTTCGTATATATAGTCACATCGTATATAAACACCGTCTAGTTCAGAGTATTCTTTACAAATGTAACAATTCCTATCCCAAGTCAGCTGTTATGGCATATTTTGTATAATAATGAATTTGACAAGGTGGAAAATGACGGTGTTTGTGATCCAGATGTTTAGAGTTTTTCGCGTACGACTAGCGATACATTTACCTATAAATGCAAAAGCCTAACTAGTAGGGATTGTCGACGTTTAATATGCTTCTGTTACTAAAATAAATTAATGTATAAGCTTATTATCATTCAGTACATGTTTTTATTAATTTTTAATAACTTATTTTCATTGTTTTTTTTTTTTTCTATTTACCCTACGTCGCAGAGGACGGTAAAGCGTTCTCGTTACACGAGGTTAATAAATCGTTTTGGCACTGCGGTTATTCGAGGAATGCCCGTCACGTGACTCAAAATAATACGTCACACCTCTGCTCTCCAAATAGCCGTTATTTTTCTCAGAAATTTGGACCGTACCCATAATTCAATTATTTTTTATAAAATATTAATAATAAGTGTGATATGGTGGTTATGTAGATGGTTCAGTAAAGTACTTTTAGGTACAAATCAAATGTATATATTGTCATGTAATATTTTGTTGGGTCAGTAATTAGGTCAACCATCCGTGACAGAGCGCGTTTAATCATATGTCTGACGCCACATAACCGTAAATAAAATGTGCTGAGTGCGTCGGTAAATAAAACATTTCTTTCTTTCTTTCCCTCAATACCTGTGTGGTCCTGAACCATATGCCCGACGCCATATAACCGTAAATAAAATGTGCTGAACCATATGCCCGACGCCATATAACCGTAAATAAAATGTGCTGAGTGCGTCGGTAAATAAAACATTTCTTTCTTTCTTTCCCTCAATACCTGTGTGGTCCTGAACCATATGCCCGACGCCATATAACCGTAAATAAAATGTGCTGAGTGCGTCGGTAAATAAAACATTTCTTTCTTTCTTTCCCTCAATACCTGTGTGGTCCTGAACCATATGCCCGACGCCATATAACCGTAAATAAAATGTGCTGAGTGCGTCGGTAAATAAAACATTTCTTTCTTTCTTTCCCTCAATACCTGTGTGGTCCTGAACCATATGCCCGACGCCATATAACCGTAAATAAAATGTGCTGAGTGCGTCGGTAAATAAAACATTTCTTTCTTTCTTTCCCTCAATACCTGTGTGGTCCTGAACCATATGCCCGACGCCATATAACCGTAAATAAAATGTGCTGAGTGCGTCGGTAAATAAAACATTTCTTTCTTTCTTTCCCTCAATACCTGTGTGGTCCTGAACCATATGCCCGACGCCATATAACCGTAAATAAAATGTGCTGAGTGCGTCGGTAAATAAAACATTTCTTTCTTTCTTTCCCTCAATACCTGTGTGGTCCTGAACCATATGCCCGACGCCATATAACCGTAAATAAAATGTGCTGAGTGCGTCGGTAAATAAAACATTTCTTTCTTTCTTTCCCTCAATACCTGTGTGGTCCTGAACCATATGCCCGACGCCATATAACCGTAAATAAAATGTGCTGAGTGCGTCGGTAAATAAAACATTTCTTTCTTTCTTTCCCTCAATACCTGTGTGGTCCTGAACCATATGCCCGACGCCATATAACCGTAAATAAAATGTGCTGAGTGCGTCGGTAAATAAAACATTTCTTTCTTTCTTTCCCTCAATACCTGTGTGGTCCTGAACCATATGCCCGACGCCATATAACCGTAAATAAAATGTGTTGAATGTGTTGTTAAATACAACATTTCTTTCTTTCTTTCCCTCAATACCTGTGTGGTCCTGAACCATATGCCCGACGCCATATAACCGTAAATAAAATGTGTTGAATGTGTTGTTAAATACAACATTTCTTTCTTTCTTTCCCTCAATACCTGTGTGGTCCTGAACCATATGCCCGACGCCATATAACCGTAAATAAAATGTGTTGAATGTGTTGTTAAATACAACATTTCCTTCCTTTCTTCCTTCCTTCATTGCAGTTTAAAAGTAAGCATGACGATAAAGTATCCATAACGTTAAACGTATATGTTTCCGTCTGATACAGACGAGGCAGGAACAATGACTGAATGTTTACCGACACCTCGGTACAAAACATACATCGGCTATTGGGTGTCAAACTATGGTAAATGGGGCAGGAAGAAACCCGGCAGGAAGAAACCTGACTCTCCTATTCGAGTCTGCCAGTTTTAGATAGGGATGTCGGGTTTCTTCTCGCAGCCTTTGTGCTAATCACTGACATATACGTTTACTTCTTTTCATTCCATTTCGTGCTTATATCCATGGACACACCTCAGCTATACGGGCTGTCCGTCCGGGACAGTGGGATAGCTGTTATTGGTTAGTGGTTAGTGAGAGAGAAGAGGATGTAGGCCTAGTGGTCTTACACCTACCCATTGAGTCGTTAAAGCTCTGGGTGGGAGCCGGTACTGGGCTGCGAATCATGTAACTACCAGCTTTATGTCCGATGGCTTAACCACGACATCAGGCCGGTAAGTTTAATGCTGTGAGTGAACTTTAAGGAGATCAAACTAACAATCTGTGACGTCAGATTTAGGCTAATGTGTGTGTTTTAGTCTCAATATTTGGCGAACGTTCGTTAAGACCCATTTGTAATAGAAACAGTGGACACCTACTTTTATTACAGAATGGGTCAATTCTTATTGGAAAATGGGTCGGAGTTTTAAATTACAAATTGGGTACATATTTATTACAAATGGGTCGTTTATTGCAAAATGGGCCTTAACACATGTGTGGATGTCTACAACTGACATTCTGTTACATAGAGTGCAGGCTAGCCACATACAAACACAACACGGCTAGAGACCACTCCACTAATATAAGGTGAGGGACACGTGCTGTCTGGCGTATGATTAAGTGGAGTTCTCATTATGCGCATACCATCGTACTGTCAGAACACACCTACATTGGAACAACATTAGTCTTATACGTTCCGATTTTTGTAGAAACGACAAAGTGTCTGTCTTCCACATTAGACTAAGTTAACAAAATTAATTTATCACTTAAACTGATTTTAATGCCATGTTGGACGTCTTTAAAAATTTAATTTAATGGAATTGGCTGTGTCTACAGGTCTGTTTATAGGAATTTATGGGACGGGGGGGGGGGGGTAGACTGTGGCGAGCGAAGTTTATAGCAGGTGGGGTGGTTAATCGTGCTCCTTTGGAAAATATATATTAAACAAAAAAACAAATTGATTCTGCAATCAGAGCCTTCGACCCCCAACCGCACCTCCCTCACCCATCCCCACCCCTGCACACGCGCCAGATCTACCATGTAGTTATTTTAAAATATAAAAGAACGTCCACGCCCTACGTCAACGTCTTAGGGTGTTACCTACCATACAATACCGTACCACACAATACCGGTTTTAGTGTTACTCGATATGTCGTCGGTAAAGAAACGGACAGGTAAGAAACATACGTAGTTGGGGGGTGGGGGGGTGGTAGGGACGAGGGAAGGGGAATTATTTGTGATTAAATATATTAAAGAAAAAAAGCAGAAAATCTACACATTAAAAAATTGTATTTCTACATATTGCTATAAATAGATGCTGTAGCACATCTCTCAGCGAATATGAGTCAACAAATATTTGTTGTGTTTATCTACACGTCTAGAGCATATTGATGTATTAATCATTGGCTATCGAATGTCAAACATTTTATGATTTTGAAAAATCCAATACATTTTTCCATTACCAGCAAGGAATCTATTATATGCACATACCACGGTCTTTGGTACACCAGTCAATTCTACACAGAATCCCGCAGTGGCGACCTGCGTTTAATGTTAAATTTTGACAGTAATTGTCAGTTAAAGTAGAATTGGCGTTGTCTTGTGCAAAGAGCATTTAAAGCGGTATATAGTCCTTCAAAGGATTTTTGACAGACAGAGAGAGAGAGAGAGAGAGAGAGAGAGAGAGAGAGAGAGAGAGAGAGAGAGAGAGAGAGAGAGAGAGAGAGAGAGAGGACAGACAGACAGACGGACAGTGACATGTAGGGAGAGAGCAAGAAATGTTGAAGGAATGTGTGTGTGTATGTGTGTGTGTGTGTGTGTGTGTGTGTCGAGGTTAACTATTACAAATTGTCCCGTTGCTGGGACTAGAACCTGTGGCACCAAATCGCCCGCAACTTGCAGACTGTTCACGATATATTCCGAGCTATCGAGACATTCATACAAAGGATGCTCTTTAACTCAATCACATCCATGGGGCCTACAATCTACGCGGTCGATCCCGCTTACATGCATGAAACAGTGGGCAGACCTGGCACTGGCTAGTATATATTGATGTATAAATATCTATATATCGTATGTATGTCGAGGTTTACTGTTACATACATAGATATTAACGCAGTGGCGCAGGGGATAATGAAGTCCTTTCTGGCCTCACAAATTGTCCCATGCCGTTGTCTGTGTGTGCCTGTGTGTGCCTGTGTGTATATATGTGTATGTTTATGTATATGTATATATGTGTGTGTGTGTGTGTGTGTGTGTGTGTGTGTGTCTGTGTGTGTGTGTGTCTCTCTCTCTCTCTCTCTCTCTCTCTCTCTCTCTCTCCTCTCTCTCTCTCTCTCTCTCTCTCTCTCTCTCTCTCTCTCTCTCTCTCTCTCTCTCTCTCTCTGTGTGTGTGTGTGTAAGAATATTACATGATGAAAGTTTCGTCCTCGTGCATTACACTGATATTACATTATTTTGATCACTATTCTATTTCAGATGTTTCCCGCCACCTTGGTCCTCATTCTGGCCGCCAGTGTACATGGAGGGACCAGTAAGTGTTTTATATTTATATTCCTTCTAATTTAGACGAGGCCAATCAGGTTTTAACTCCTAGTGGGGTGGGAATGGAGTTCCATACATAATATTGTATACATCTTCTTCGATTTTAATCAAATATTCCTCTTCTTTGTTCATGTCCTTCATGACCTGCCATAAGTTTGCAGCCATTGTAAGAAAAAGAAGGAAATGTTTTATTTAACAACGCACTCAACACATTTTATTTACGGTTATATGGCGTCAGACATATGGTTAAGGACCATACAGATATTGAAAGAAGAAACTCGCTGTCGCCACTTCATGGGCTACTCTTTTCGATTAGCAGCAAGTGATCTTTTATATGCACCATCCCACAGACAGGGTAGTACATACCACAAACTTTGATATGCCAGTCGTGGTGCACTGGCTGGAACGAGAAATAGTCCAATGGACCCACCGACAGGGATGAATCCCAGACCGACCGTCCATCGAGCGAGTGCTTTACCACTGGGCCCCACCATTGCAACTTTTTGGCAACTAAACTTACATATTTAAACGTGTTTTCTTATTTACAATATCAGTGTCTGTATATCCAAAGTATTTGCGGATGTTTGTAGCAGTCATTGTTTATTTTTGGCTCAATACGAAATTATTGCCATCTGAAATCTGATTTGGGTTACTACACATTTTCGAAAGACGACAAACATATTATGTTTACAGATATTGGTATTCTAAATAGGAAAATATCTTTAATCTGTAATTTTATTTGCAAACATGTTACAATGACAAAAGATTCCTATTAAATATTTCACAAAACTCTACACGAAATGCAGAATGTGGTTAGCCAAACATTCCTTTCTTTTCTTCTCTAAACACGTGGAAACTGTAAACGAAATGCTGAATGTGGTTAGCCAAACATTCCTTTCTTTTCTCTTTAAACATGTGGAAACTGTAAACGAAATGCTGAATGTTGTTATCCAGACATTCCTTTCTTTTTTGTCTAAACATGTGAAAACTCTACACGAAATGCTGAATGTGGTTATCCAAACATTCCTTTCTTTTTCTGTAAACATTTGAAAACGAGCGCACAAATTACTATATTATATTCCATTTAATATTTGATGTTTATCAAAGATTTCTCCTTTTTTCTCGTGTTCCTCGCCAGGTTTGAAGATTTCACAAAACTGTACCGGAAATGACGATTGTCCTCAACACTCCACGTGCCAACCTAGAGGTTGTGATGGCATCAAGTGTCTCTGTGACCCGGATTACGTTGCTAATGACGACGGGACGGAGTGCATGCCCGGTGAGACAAAGTGCTATGTTAGGTCAGGTCATAGGGTTTTACATGCATATTCAGAACAAGCTGTTATAGCGTACGCTTGTCATGGGCCATCTCCTCCGTCCAGTACAATGCTATGTTGTTACAGTGATCAATATAAATAATACAAAACTAGTTAATTAAAAGTTTACAGTTGTGGAATTTATACAAATAGTAAATAGGACAAAAATAGTTAATTACTAATTTACAATGGTAGAATATAGATAAATAGTAAACGTAAATAATATAAAAATGGTTAATTAATAGTTTATAATTTTGTAATTTAGATAATTTAGATAAATAGGAAATATAAATAAGACAAAAATAGTTAATTAATAATTTACAATTGTGGAATTTTGTTATATAAGAAATATAAATAATACAAAACTAGTTAATTAAAAGTTTATAATTGTAGAATTTAGATAAATAAGAAACATAAATAATACAAAACTAGTTAATTAAAAGTTTATAATTGTAGAATTTAGATAAATAAGAAACATAAATAATACAAAACTTGTTAATGAATAATTTATGATTATAGAATTTAGATAAATAGTAAGCATAAATAACACAAAATTACTTAATTATGTAGTGTTGTGGTTATGCCATTGAACATCTGGGTACCGGCTCACAGCCAGAGCGAGTTTTAATGACTTAGCCCAGATAATACATTACTAGGTAATTGACAGTTTACAATTATTGGGGAATTTAAAAAAAAGTAAATATAAATAATAAAAAAAAACTAGTTAATTAATAGTTTTGAAGTGTTGGTTTAAAAAAAATAGTAAATATAAATAATTAAAAACTAGACAATTTACAATTTACAATTGTGGAATTACGAAAAAGAGTAAATATGAACAATTTAAAAATAAGTCAAGTTATATAGACAATGGTGAAATTTCGAAAAATAGTAAATATGAACAATTTAAAAATAAGTCAAGTTATATATACAATTGAAAAATTTCGAAAAATAGTAAATTTGAATAATTTTTAAAAAGACAGTAGTTTAAAATATAGTTTACAATTGTGGAATTTCTAAAAATAGTAAAGAGGAATGAAAATAGAAAACCAGACCCGTTAATGGCGTGGATCAGGGATTTTAACATTTAATATAATATGTGTAGAGATTATTATACGAGCGTGTGTGTCGTACTGATTTTACTCATGTAATATATAGAGATTATTATACGAGCGTGTGTGTCGTACTGATTTTACTAATGTAATATATAGAGATTATTATACGAGCGTGTGTGTCGTACTGATTTTACTAATGTAATATATAGAGATTATTATACGAGCGTGTGTGTCATACTGATTTTACTAATGTAATATATAGAGATTATTATACGAGCGTGTGTGTCGTACTGATTTTACTAATGTAATATATAGAGATTATTATACGAGCGTGTGTGTCGTACTGATTTTACAAAACAAGTGTCAGAATGTTTGTATTAATCGAGCGAGAGCGAGGGTAATACATGAATCCTGACACGAGTTTCGTAAAAATCAGTACGATTCACACGCGAGTGTGATAATTTCTTAAATATTACTTTCATGAACAACTAGCTAGGAGGACAATGTAAAAATGTTTCAAACGTAACTAAAAAGAGACAACGAAACGACGTCATTTGTCGAAATGACGTCATTTTGATAACAGTTTACACTGGGGAAGCCGCATTAAGTTATGATGTCGCTTCACAAAATTACGCCATTTGTTGTGCACGTGAAATCATTATGACACACGTGGGTCATACTGTTATAGTTCCCTGAATATCTTGAACTATATCGATAATAAATATCGTTATGTGGCAAGGATAAGCAGGACTTTTCACCTTTTACAAAGGCAAAGTTAATTACTTCACCACCAATGGGAGGGAGGAGGGAGCAGTTGAAAATTCTGAGTTTGCCTTGAGTGCGAGATTTTAAGTTCTCCCGAACTGACCACTCAAATGAATATTGATTGGGTATAAAAACAAAAATAAATAAAAATGAATTAAAATAAATTAAAATATAATTAAAAATAATATTTATTCCACAAGCTAGTTTTTGAGCGACAGCTAACCACCTGTTCAGTTTGAGATATAGCCTAATTATAATAAATATGTCTATGTATTTCAGCTGTGCGTATCGGTGAGAGCTGCAACACAACAGTGAAATGCATCCCCAAAGACTCCTCATTTTGCAACTCGGCTGGGAGTGCTCCAAGTTGCGAGTGTAGTCCACCTTACAGGACGACCACGACGGAACCGAAGACCTGCAGACTGGCGTTTGAGGGACAAGCGATCGGCGAGACTTGTAACGATACCTCCGACTGTTTCCTGGATGCAGAGTGCGCTTCAAATAAAACATGCCAATGTCAGAGTGGAAAGCGAACGAGAACAGATCTGGAATTCTGGGCAGAACCTGATATGATGATAGACTGCATTTCTGATCATTATTCCGCATGTGAGCAAACGTTTACTGTCATACAACATAGTTATGTTTTATGATTGATAAAAATAATTTTAATTTTAATTTGGCTGTATGAAATCCGTAATCGATTATGGCGGGAAATGTTTTAAGCACAACACTAGTTCAAATTAAATGACAATAGTTTACTGACTAGATGAAACCGATTAGGACGACAAACCCGCTCACATGTATCACAGGATTGGAACTGTGCACAAAACATGTTGGTGCATGTAACATGTAAACGTTTCGCCTCCATGACAAATATCACTGGTTTCTTCATGTACTGATTACCTGCTGTTTGTTTGCAGGTTCTTGCAACAGTTCAGCTATAGAGTTTCCAGGTAATTCAGCTTCTCTCATACAACATTTTGAATTGACTAAAACTATCAACATGTTCTATGTATACACCCATCCCAAAAAACAACAACAAAATAACAACCCAATAACCCAAGAACAAAACATTCATACTGAAGTGATCAGTCGTGTCTTTCCGTCTGTCTGTCTGTCTGCCTTCCCCATCACCCTGTCTGTCTATGTGTGTATTTCCCTTTCTGTTTCTGTATGTCTTTGTCACATCTTACCTCTCTCAATCCCTCTGTATATCTTTTTCTGTCTTCTTCTTTCTATATCCCTTTGTCGGTATCTCCATTATTCTCTCTGTCTGTCTGTCTCTCTGTCTGTCTGTCTGTCTGTCTGTGTATGTGTGTGTGTGTGTGTCTCTCTCTCTCTCTCTCTCTCTCTCTCTCTCTCTCTCTCTCTCTCTCTCTCTCTCTCTCTCTCTCTCTCTCTCTCTCTCTCTCTCTCTCTCTCTCTCTCTCTCTCTCTTTGTATGTCTGTATTTTGAATTAATATTCTAACCATAATGTCTGTTTTAGCACCAAAGTCAGACGGAGAAAAGTGTACATATGACTGTGAATGTAACGGCACCGCGATCTGTCGAAGCAAGTCATGTTTTACTCTCAAAGATATGGGAGAGAACTGTACCGACAAAGTGGACTGTAAGAATTCTTCTGCAGAATGTGTGAACGGGGTCTGTTTCATCATGAGGGAGCTGGGGGAGAACTGTACAGACAAAGTCCAGTGTAAGAATTCTTCTGCAGAATGTGTGAATGGCGTCTGTTTCATCATGAGGGAGCTGGGGGAGAACTGTACAGACAAAGTCCAGTGTAAGAATTCTTCTGCAGAATGTCTGAACGGCGTCTGTTTCATCATGAGGGAGCTGGGGGAGAACTGTACAGACAAAGTCCAGTGTAATAATTCTTCTGCAGAATGTGTGAACGGCGTCTGTTTCATCATGAGGGAGCTGGGAGAGAACTGTACAGACAAAGTCCAGTGTAAGAATTCTTCTGCAGAATGTCTGAACGGCGTCTGTTTCATCATGAGGGAGCTGGGAGAGAACTGTACAGACAACGTCCAGTGTAAAAACGCCTCGGCAGAGTGTTACAAAGGAGTGTGCTTTGTTAAGAGAGATATCGGAGAACATTGTACAGAAAAAGGTGAATGTAAGGATACTTCGGCTGACTGCTATAAAGCGACATGTTTTATTAAGAAGAATCTAGGTGAAAATTGTACAGAAAAGAGTGAATGTAAGGATACTTCGGCAGATTGTTATAATGGAACATGTTTTATTAAGAAGAATCTAGGTGAAAATTGTACAGGAAAAGGTGAATGTAAGGATACTTCGGCTGACTGCTATAAAGGAACATGTTTTATTAAGAAGAATCTAGGTGAAAATTGTACAGAAAAGAGTGAATGTAAGGATACTTCGGCAAATTGCTATAATGGAACATGTTTTATTAAGAAGAATCTAGGTGAAAATTGTACAGAAAAAGGTGAATGTAAGGATACTTTAGCAGACTGCTATAACGGAACGTGTTTTATTAAGAAGAATCTAGGTGAAAATTGCACACAAAAGGGTGAATGTAAGGATACTTCGGCTGACTGCTATAACGGACATGTTTTATTAAGAAGAATCTAGGAGAAAATTGTACAGAAAAGAGTGAATGTAAGGATACTTTGGCAGATTGCTATAATGGAACATGTTTTATTAAGAAGAATCTTGGTGAAAATTGTACAGAAAAGGGTGAATGTAAGGATACTTTGGCTGACTGCTATAACGGAACATGTTTTATTAAGAAGAATCTAGGTGAAAATTGTACAGAAAAGGGTGAATGTAAGGATACTTCGGCTGACTGCTATAACGGAACGTGTTTTATTAAGAAGAATCTAGGTGAAAATTGTACAGAAAATGGTGAATGTAAGGATACTTTGGCTGACTGCTATAACGGAACATGTTTTATGAAGAAGAATCTAGGTGAAAATTGTTCAGAAAAGGGTGAATGTAAGGATACTTCGGCTGACTGCTATAACGGAACATGTTTTATTAAGAAGAATCTAGGTGAAAATTGTTCAGAAAAGGGTGAATGTAACGACACATCAGCAGATTGCTATAATGGAACATGTTTTATTAAGAAGAATCTAGGTGAAAATTGTACAGAAAAAGGTGAATGTAACGACCCTTCGGCTGACTGCTATAATGGAACATGTTTTATTAAGAAGAATCTAGGTGAAAATTGTACAGAAAAGGGTGAATGTAAGGATACTTTAGCAGACTGCTATAACGGAACGTGTTTTATTAAGAAGAATCTAGGTGAAAATTGTACAGAGAAGGGTGAATGTAACGACACATCAGCAGATTGCTATAATGGAACATGTTTTATTAAGAAGAATCTAGGTGAAAATTGTACAGAGAAGGGTGAATGTAACGACCCTTTGGCTGACTGCTATAACGGAACATGTTTTATTAAGAAGAATCTAGGTGAAAATTGTACAGAAAAGGGTGAATGTAAGGACACATCAGCAGACTGCTATAACGGAACGTGTTTTATTAAGAAGAATCTAGGTGAAAATTGTACAGAAAAGGGTGAATGTAAGGATACTTCGGCAGATTGCTATAATGGAACATGTTTTATTAAGAAGAATCTAGGTGAAAATTGTACAGAGAAGGGTGAATGTAAGGATACTTTAGCAGACTGCTATAACGGAACGTGTTTTATTAAGAAGAATCTAGGTGAAAATTGTACAGAGAAGGGTGAATGTAACGACACATCAGCAGATTGCTATAATGGAACATGTTTTATTAAGAAGAATCTAGGTGAAAATTGTACAGAAAAAGGTGAATGTAACGACTCTTCGGCTGACTGCTATAATGGAACATGTTTTATTAAGAAGAATCTAGGTGAAAATTGTACAGAAAAGGGTGAATGTAAGGATACTTTAGCAGACTGCTATAACGGAACGTGTTTTATTAAGAAGAATCTAGGCGAAAATTGCACACAAAAGGGTGAATGTAAGGATACTTCGGCTGACTGCTATAACGGAACATGTTTTATTAAGAAGAATCTAGGTGAAAATTGTACAGAAAAGAGTGAATGTAAGGATACTTTGGCTGACTGCTATAACGGAACATGTTTTATTAAGAAGAATCTAGGTGAAAATTGTACAGAAAAGAGTGAATGTAAGGATACTTTGGCTGACTGCTATAACGGAACATGTTTTATTAAGAAGAATCTAGGTGAAAATTGTACAGAAAAGGGTGAATGTAAGGACACATCAGCAGACTGCTATAACGGAACGTGTTTTATTAAGAAGAATCTAGGTGAAAATTGTACAGAAAATAGTGAATGTAAGGATACTTCGGCAGATTGCTATAATGGAACATGTTTTATTAAGAAGAATCTAGGTGAAAATTGTACAGAAAAAGGTGAATGTAACGACTCTTCGGCTGACTGCTATAATGGAACATGTTTTATTAAGAAGAATCTAGGTGAAAATTGTACAGAAAAGGGTGAATGTAAGGATACTTTAGCAGACTGCTATAACGGAACGTGTTTTATTAAGAAGAATCTAGGCGAAAATTGCACACAAAAGGGTGAATGTAAGGATACTTCGGCTGACTGCTATAACGGAACATGTTTTATTAAGAAGAATCTAGGTGAAAATTGCACACAAAAGGGTGAATGTAAGGATACTTCGGCTGACTGCTATAACGGAACATGTTTTATTAAGAAGAATCTAGGTGAAAATTGTACAGAAAAGAGTGAATGTAAGGATACTTTGGCAGATTGCTATAATGGAACATGTTTTATTAAGAAGAATCTAGGTGAAAATTGTACAGGAAAAGGTGAATGTAACGACTCTTCGGCTGACTGCTATAAAGGAACATGTTTTATTAAGAAGAATCTAGGTGAAAATTGTACAGAAAAGGGTGAATGTAAGGATACTTTGGCTGACTGCTATAAGGGAACATGTTTTATTAAGAAGAATCTAGGTGAAAATTGTTCAGAAAAGGGTGAATGTAACGACACATCAGCAGATTGCTATAATGGAACATGTTTTATTAAGAAGAATCTAGGTGAAAATTGTACAGAGAAGGGTGAATGTAACGACCCTTTGGCTGACTGCTATAACGGAACATGTTTTATTAAGAAGAATCTAGGTGAAAATTGTACAGAAAAGGGTGAATGTAAGGACACATCAGCAGACTGCTATAACGGAACATGTTTTGTAAAGAAAGACTTTGGTGAGTCATGTTCGGAGCCAGCTGAGTGTAGGAATTCGTCTGCAATTTGCTTTCTCTCTGTATGCACATTACCTGGTGACCTTGGTGATAACTGTACTGACGTCACAGATTGTGTCGACGTCACTAACTGCACTGGCGTCACTGGTTGCGTCCAATCTTCATATGCGTGCCTGGATAGCCACTGTGTGATGATGAAAGGTCTGGGGGATAATTGTTCTGACACGAGAGAGTGTTCCGGTTTTAACCAGTCAGCCGTCTGTCACAAGCGAGTCTGCTTCATTCTGAGGGAGTTTGGTGAACTGTGTGACGACTTGTCTGACTGCAGGAACAGTTCAGCGATCTGTCTAAACGACGCGTGCTTCCTGCCCAGAGAACTAGGTGAGGCGTGTGTGGATCCAGAACAATGCAGGAATACGTCAGCAGATTGTTTTAATGGGAAATGTTTCATTAAGAAGGCGCTAGGGGACGCTTGCAGTGACTCTAAAGAGTGCAAGAACGCCACTGCTGTTTGTTTGAACGGAATTTGTTTTGTTAAGAAAGATATCGGGGAGAACTGTACACAAAACAATCAATGTAAAGTCACTACCGCTGAGTGCTATAATGGGAAGTGTTTCGTTAAGAAAACTATTGGCGAGAACTGTACAGAAAAGGGCGAATGTATAGATGCGTCAGCAGACTGCTATAATGGGTCGTGTTTTATTAAAAAGAAACTCGGGGAGAATTGTACAGAGAAAGGACAATGCGCGAATTCTTCAGCAGATTGTCTTAATGGGAAATGCTTTGTTAAAAAGCGACTGGGGGAGAAGTGTATTCTGAAGGTGGAATGCGCAGTCGACGATGCTGAATGCATTGGTGGAAAGTGTTTTCTTCCAAAGGAGCTGGGAGGCGCGTGTAACAGCAGACGGGAATGCAGAGACTCCGCGGCGTTCTGTGTGAATGGTTCATGCGTCTTGCTGAAATCTGCTGGAGAAAACTGTACCCACACAAACCAGTGTGACGTCAATCTGCTGTGTGACGCTGGTGTGTGTTCTCAGGGCTCGCCTGGTGTACAGGTGTGCAATACCAGCATGCAGTGCGCTAACTTCATGGAGTGTGTGAACAGCAAGTGTCATTCGAGGAAAGGTGAAGGTCAATCGTGTGGCCAGGGAGTCGAATGCTCCTCTGTGCTCAGGTGTATTAACGGAACTTGTGTGGCTCCAAAAGATGAAGGAGAGGACTGTTCATCGACAGACCAATGTGCGGATCCATTTAAGTGCGTTAATGGCGTCTGCTTCCGGTTAAAGGTCGAAGGTCAGTCATGTAATTTAACAGACGAATGTAGCGATTCTTTACAATGTATTCGCGGCGTCTGCTTTAGGTTGAAAGTTAAAGACGAATCATGTACTTCGAGTGAAGAATGCAATGAGCCTTTGAAATGTGTTGATAAAGTTTGTTTTGCCTTCAAGTTGGAGGATCAAACATGCACTTCGACAGAACAATGTACTGGACCTTTAAAGTGTGTCAATGACGTTTGTTTCGTGTTGAAGTCGGAGGATGACGCATGCACTTCGACAGAGCAATGTACTGGGCCTTTAAAGTGTGTCAATGACGTTTGTTTCGTGTTGAAGTCGGATGATGACGCATGCACTTCGACAGAACAATGCGCTGACCCTCTGGAGTGCGTCAGTGACAAATGCTTCAGACTCAGGCTGGAAGGTCAATTGTGCAGCTCTACAAGAGAGTGTTCCAAATCCCTGGCGTGTCTGGGTCGCACGTGTACCAGACTGAAGTCAGCGGGAGAACTGTGTGACAGACTCGACTGCGCCGCCCAGCTCACGTGTCGAGACCGAGTCTGCGTCCAGCTCAAGCAGATCGGGGAGCAGTGCCACGTCACTTCCGATTGTCTCGACACTTCCGGCCAATGCAGCAGCGGTACGTGTGCATGTATCCCGGGCTACACGGAAGCTGTTAACAAAACGCTGGGGGTGAAAATGTGCGCTAAGTCAGGTCAGTTATCGTTTACACTTCGTTGCGCTCAATTATTGAATTATTTAATTTAACATGTTAACTTTTGCTGTTGTTGTCATACTGGTCAGCGTCTTCTCAGCTTTATTTATGTCAACCTCTTACAATGTTTTGCTAAGTTTGATGACTAACTAGTATAAAATACATGGACAGCTAGTTGAAATGAAAAAGGCCATTTATTGGTGACATAATAAATGACGAGAACTGACATATTCATATATATATCTAGTTAGATAACAACAATATATGTAATGCATTAAATTTAACTATATTATCACTGATAAATTTGTGTTATTACCATGTCATCAAGGATGTGGGCAACATTATTCGCCGTAAGAATTAATGTCATGTACTGTTGAATATTCAAATTAAGCGGAATACTAAAACTCTACTAGTAAATACCACAATTATACAACTTAGTGTACTGGGTGGGATGGAGGGTTATTTAATGGAATCTTCGTTGATTAATAGTAATTACCAATACTTAACAGCGCCCTCTATTAGATCTTTGATCAAGTACCATAACCGCGAGTTTCAAGTGATAGGACGAGTTGTCTTTTCATGCTTAATTTTGGATTTCAACAGTTTACATAAATAGATTTAACTGCATTAAATAACATTTTATGACTTCCAAGCGATGTTTTATCTACATCAACTCAGGCCTTCTCTACATCAACTCAGGCCTTCTCTACATCACCTCAGGCCTTCTCTACATCAACTCAGGCCTTCTCTACATCACCTCAGGCCTTCTCTACATCACCTCAGGCCATCTCTACATCACCTCAGGCCATCTCTACATCACCTCAGGCCTTCTCTACATCACCTCAGGCCATCTCTACATCAACTCAGGCCATCTCTACATCAACTCAGGCCTTCTCTACATCACCTCGCTAGTTTACACGCATATATGTGTGTCTATTTCTTCTTTTGGGGGGCGAGGCGAAGCCCTGTAGTAAAGTGTTCGGCTGATGCGCGGTCAGTCTAGGATTGATCCCCTTCGGTGGCCCATTTCTGGTATATCAAAGGCCTCGTATATCAAAGGCCATGGTATGTGCTATACTGTTTGCGGATGGTGCATATAAAATATATTTTGCTATTAACAGAAAAATGTAGTGGGTTTCCTTTCTAAGACTGTATGTCTGAATCACCAAATGTTTGACATCCAACAGCCGATGATTAATAAATCAATGTGCTCTAGTGGTGTCGTAAAACAAAACAAACTTTTAAACCTTTGCTTCTCCTGAAGATACAGGTGCATACTTTCTGTAGCACTGGTTACAAAACACCCCTGCGCGTGCTGTAACCTCACCGTGGTGCAGGGGTGTAACATTCTCTTTGAGAATGGCTAATACAGCACAAATACATTTTGAGTAAAAGTCAGTATCTATCTGTGATACTTGTGTTTTTGCACGGTTCTTTACACGGTGTTTTTGTTTAAATCTTGAATTTTTATATTGATGTTGATCATCTCTTTATTTGTTTGCATTACCATAGTTTGACACCCAATAGCCCATGTATTTATTCATTGGTTATAAGACAGTTTAAAATGTTATTTATTACATATACAGTGGAATCTCGTTGGGACGATCTCGGAAAGGTCGAATACACCGCAACACTCGAACCAAAAACAAAGTCCCGTGTTATACTTACACGTTGTTGACCGAATGGTTAGGTCGAACTACCCGATGAGTCAAATACGTTCTCTCGAGCACCGTCGGGATTCGAGCCAATGGGATTCCACTGTATATTAGGCAAGTAACAAGTGTATAATATAATCGATTTTGTGTTCTTCTTTTTCAGAATTCCACGGTTCAGTTCCAGTATCAGGTATGTTATTGTCTGTTTGAGATATGTTTTCGTATGCATGTTTTTTCTGTCCGTTATCCGTGAATCCGTAATATATAAATCCGTGACATGTCTGTGTTTCCATGTTATCCGCGAACCGTGCGTGATCTGGGTACGTGAATTTGGAATAGCTTTTGAGCAATGTTTCACAGATCATAGAAGCTCGGAATCCCACGAAAAATGACGTCATACGGAAAAAAGCATCATCATCATCACCATCATCAACAACATAATCATCAGCACCATCAACATCATCCTCAGCAGCAGCATCATCATCATCATCATCAACATCATCGTCATTAACATCATCATCATCATCACCATCAACAACAACATCATCAACAACATCACCATCATCATCATCTTTATCAAATACCACAATAATAATAATAATAACAATAATAACAATAATAATAATAATGTTTTAACTCTATACAGTTTTAACATGTTAATGTCTATTGAAGGTCCAGGCACGTCTACCCTGGACAGTGTCCGACTTCACTAATGACTGTGTCCAGGGCACTTTGGGAAAAAATAAAGGACATAAACAAATATAACAGTGTTTATAACAATTAAACAAAGCGAACAACATAATAAACAATATAAAGTTTGTTTTGTTTAACGACACCACTAGAGCCCATTGATTTATTAATCATCGGCTATTGGATGTCCAACATTTCGTTAATTTAACGTATAGTCTTCAAGAGTAAACATAACTAATCTGGTATATCAAAGGCTGTGGTATGTGCTATCCTGTTTGTGGGTTGGTCCATATAAAAACATCCCTTGCTATTAATGGAAAAATATAGCGGGATTTGTCTCTAAAACTATCTGTCAGAATTACCAAATGTTTGATATACAATAGCCGATGATTATTAAATTGATGTGCTCTAGTTGTGTCGTTAACCAAAGCAAACTTTCACTTTTAACATTTGGTGGAAGTTAGGATGCCGCATATCGTGTAGTAGACTCTACTTGACAGCTGTTCTCGCTTTACATGCTGGTTTCTAGCATTTGGCAAAATAGTTGTTTCAAATAACTCTGTAGATCTCATCAGCTTGAAATAACTCTGTAGATCTCATCAACTTGAAATAAGGCCAATGCATATTGTACAGGGCCCCGTTCCACGAAGCGATCTTAGTACTAAGATCACCTTAGTGCATAAGGTAGCTATGCATTTAAGATGATCTTAGGGCTAAGATCGCTTTGTGGAACAGGGCCCTGGTCTGTGGACAGCGCGCGCCCATTTTGACCTTTCAGGTCAACTTTTTAAATGTGTTCATGTTTCCCGTGGCAGCTATAACAGCGCCATCTAGCTACCAGAAATAATGCCGCGCTGCCACTGGAGTAGCCAGGATTTTATTGGGGGGAGACACTCATATTGGGGGGTTAACCCACACTATGTATGTATGTATGTATGTATGTATGTATGTACATATATGTATGTATGGTCTAATACAATTTAATACAATTTAGAAAAGAAATTTGATTGGTCCCTTCGTTTATTTCAGATCCTGTTATTATAACCAGCACGTTGGCGTCGTTGCTGTTTCTCGTTCTCGTCCTCGTGGTAGTAGCAGTGGTGTGCCGGAAGTAAGTATACTTAGTGGAACAGAACAGAAGTTCAGGACTGCGTTCAGCCAGACCAACCAGAAAAACGTCCGCTAGACTGGTCTATGCGCTTCACGTTATACCGTGGGCGGGACGTAGCCCAGTGGTAAAGCGTTCGCCTGATGCGCGGTCGGTTTAGGATCAATCCCCATCGGTGGCCCCATTTGAGCTATTTCTCGTTCCAGCCAGTGCTCCACAACTGGTGTAACAAAGTCCGTGCTATGTGCTATCCTGTCTGTGGGGTGGTGCATGTAAAAGATCCCTTGCTGCTAATCAAAATGTGTAGCCCATGAAGTGGCGACAACGGGTCTCCTCTCTCTCTCTCTCTCTCTCTCTCTCTCTCTCTCTCTCTCTCTCTCTCTCTCTCTCTCTCTATCTGTGTGGTCCTTAACCATATGTCTGACGCCATATAACCGTAAACAAAATGTGTTGAGTGCGTCGTTAAATAAAACATTTCCTTCCTTCCTTCACGTTAAACCAAATGGCCACGTCGGGAACCAATGACATAGTTCGCGAACGTAAATATATGTACAAATTTTAAATATCAATAACATAAAATCAAGTAACTTGAAATAGGACGCCCACTGATCGATGTTTCTTCTCAAGAGGATTCTACAAACAACGTTGTCCACCTCGCCAATCAAAACCTCATGTTACACACTTGGCAGTAAATCTGGCCCTACAGCTACATGTCAATCACTTTAATTACGTCATTGAGGGGGCGAGATTTAGTTCAGTCGTTTGAGGTACTTGCGTTGCAGGAACGAACCACCTCAGTGGATCCATTCAACTGATTGGGTTTTTCTCGTTCCAACCAGTGTAGCAAAACTGGTCAAAGGTCGTGGTATGTGCTTTTCTGTCTATGGGAAAGTGCATATAAAAGATTCCTTGCTTGTAATGGAAAAATATAGCAGGTTTCCTCTGATGACTATGTGTCAGAATGACCAAATGTTTGACATTGAATAGTCGATGATTAATAAATCAATGTGTTCCAGTGGCTAGAAGTATGTGTCCGTAACGACGAGGTGTAAACCAGATACTGAGAGATTGTACGCATTCTCTACCTGATATTTACCGATATGTCATGAGTAAATCATTTATGAGAAGCACATCGGTGTGATTTCAGCTCCATTGTTAACTACCATATGTTCATGACTATTTACGTATTCGGTCTCTTTATCACAAAGAAGGAAGGACATGATTGATTGATTTATTTAACGACGCTCTCAACACATTTTATTTACAGTTATATGGTGTCGGACATATGGTTAAGGACCACACAAATATTGAGAGAGGATACCCGCTGTCGCCACTTCATGGGCTACTCTTTCGATTAGCAGCAAGGGATATTTTATATGCACGATCCCACAGACAGGATAGTATATACAACGGCTTTTGATATACCAGTCGTGGTGCATTGGCTGGAGCGAGCAATAGCCCAATGGGCCCACTGACGGGAATTGATCCCAAACCGAGCGAGCGCTTTACCACTGGGCTACGTCTCGCCCTCTCTAGAAGGAAGGAAGGAAATGTTTTATTTAACGACGCACTCAACACATTTTATTTACGGTTATATGGCGTCAGACATAAGGTTTTTCTCTAGAATACATTAAATATTGATGTACCGACAGTGTCAACTGCTGCCAATCTTATTCAATATCCTATGCATATACAGTATATCAATTTCGATGATTTGTGTCTACGAAATATTCACAATTACTTGCAAAGTATACTAGTCACAAGACGTAAAATTCCACATGGACACTGCGTCTGAGAGGGGTAGCCCGTTCGCTGTGCCAGTGGTATGGTGACACTGTTTGACGACGGAATGGCTCACTTGTAGGCAGCTCGCTGTGCCAGTGGTATGGTGACACTGTTTGACGACGGAATGGCTCACTTGTAGGCAGCTCGCTGTGCCAGTGGTATGGTGACACTGTTTGACGACGGAATGGCTCACTTGTAGGCAGCTCGCTGTGCCAGTGGTATGGTGACACTCTTGGACGACGGAATGACTCACTTGTAGGCAGCTCGCTGTGCCAGTGGTATGGTGACACTCTTGGACGACGGAATGGCTCACTTGTAGGCAGCTCGCTGTGCCAGTGGTATGGTGACACTGTTTGACGACGGAATGGCTCACTTGTAGGCAGCTCGCTGTGCCAGTGGTATGGTGACACTGTTTGACGACGGAATGGCTCACTTGTAGGCAGCTCGCTACTTGTCTCATGGATTTGCTATCATTTAGACATGGCAGGGCTCGACCACAGTCCATGATGCTTAGTTTACGACTTGGTGACATGGTTATTTGAAGCCAGATTACAATTTTGGAATTTTCTTTATGCTTTTGTCATACGCTTTCTACCTAAAACAAAACAAGCTGTGAACAAAAGGTTCATGTACAAGCAATCTGAAATGCTTTATTAAAGTATGTAACCTACTTTTCATTAGCTATCACCGCCCCTGATTTTATTTTATTTTTTATTTTATTTATTTGTTTGTTCTTTTGTGGGGGTTTTGTTGGGTTTTTGTTGGGTTTTTGGGGTGGTTTTTTGTTGGGGTGGTTTTTTTAATGTAAGGTAAAATTTTATACAGGCCGTTAAGTTGTGACTAGTATATAGGCCACATGATCGGAATTTTCTTTTCTCTTTCTCTCGACAAAATGCCGAAATAATCAGAATTTAATGTGACACAATAATTACCGCAGTGTAACATTAAGTAATGAGGTGTTTTCAAATAAATAGTTCTTTCTTATAAAGGTCTTTTATTTCTTCATTTTCTTTATCTTTATCAGATGTCATCAGAGAGCGGCACGTAGGTCTCGTTCGCGGATGGATTCCGATAGCAGTGAAAGTAGTTCCGGCACTCTGCAGATTCCACGTCCTATTCTGGCAACCAGTTTCCCGCTATACAAAGGACAGTCGACGTGGCGCAGTGATATGTACACGGACGTGCCCTACTTTTACACAAACAATGCTTATCTATATGATTACGACATTCCAAACAAATCATCTCACTTGTGAACTACGTCACAGTGCTTTGTTATACGTCACAGTCCTGTCGTACGTCACAACATGACGTCACATAAATGAGTTCTGAAATGACGTCTTCGATGTACCTATCAGGCGCGGATCCACGGAAAGAGTTCTAGGGGTGCACAACACTTCCCCGAATATCAAAGTAGCCCGGGATTTTGATTTAGTGCTGAAGACGTAAATAATGTCTTGGTGAACTGGATTTATCTGCAGACAGTTTTCTTTTGCACAATGGTGTAGAGCACTCGTAAAATAGAAAGGTCACTTTTCGCTTGTATTGTCTGCTGGAGAAGGACTTTCGTATTCTCTCTGCTAGTTAGGAAATTGTCAAACCATGTTTATAGCGATTCCTGTTTATTATTCATATTATTATTATTATTATTATCATCAGCAGCAGCAGCATCATTAGTATTAATAGAATCTATCACCGTTGTACGGTATAGATAAGGCTATTCCAACCCTAGGGACAAAAACATTTTGTCCCGAGGGTTGCAATTGCCGTATCTATACCTCACAACGGTGACTGATTCTTTTTCTTGCCCATTTAATTACAGTAACAAAACATTAATTTTGTAAGCTACGTACGGTTTGTTTATTGTAGAACGATTCGTAAACATTTCACCTACCAACGATGAAACTCATTTAATCATACGCTGAAAAATATAGTCCAACTTATGCAACGACATAAAAATGCAACAACTTAAACAATAAATATAAAGTTGAAAATATTAATTTGTTTAAATATTTTTTTAAACTATAATACAACGTGAAATGGCAAACAGAATTTTGAAAACCATGAGTTATGATGTCAATCGTCGTAAAACATGAGTTATGACGTCATGCGTATGTAGAAATCATCTAGCCCTCGGGTCAGACAGATGTATCTAGCCCTAGAGTCAGACACATTTTTCTAGCACCGTGTAAAAGGTGGAAAACCTTGTCCAGTGGGCAAGAAATAGAGGATTCGTCACGAGTATTTTTTTTAATATGGAAAATGTCAACCGAGTCCACGTTAATACCGATTAACTAGACGAGGTTGATATTTTACATATTAAAAACACGGGTAGCGAATTCTATTTATCCTATAACACTTATGAAATAAAATTTTAATTCGATTTAAAATCTTATGAAAACATTACCCTCAGTATACAGGTCTTGTTGACTTGTAAACAAATGACCTATTGACAGTAATTAGAGACCTTGCAAATTTGCATATACCTTTAGATTTTCATACCATTATTAACTGGGTTAATACACTAAATTATCACATGGGTTTATGACATGGCTATCATGGATAAGTTATAGGATGAAATTAGATATCTCAATCATTCATATAAATATTTTTGTTGTTAACCAAAATAATTACCAAAATCGCCTTGTACCACATATATTTTGATATATATTTTTATTACTTTGTTCTTTGATATACTCGCCATCTAATCAGCTAGTAGAATGATGGACCTGGTTAAAATAAACTAATTGTTACTTTGTTGTTGTTTAGTTATTATTAATTATGAACTACACTGTAACATGTTTATCCACTTGAACGAGACTGTCTTCTGTTTGCTGTTATTGTACGGTGTTATCATGTATTATCGTTGCATCATATTTTCGACGAATATATCCTTTTTTAACGTATTATCACCGTAACCTATTTCCGTTGAACATATCGTTTTAACGTCTAAAATAATTATGAAACACATTATACTGTCTAGAATATCAATGTATATAGATTTAATATACTGATGGAAAGATATAAGGGAACACATCAAATTGTAGACCATATTTAATTCACAACTAGCGTAGTAATGTTTGTATTTCATACCAAGTTGTAATGTGGGATTGAATGTGCTGCCTATATGTTCGCAGTCAACTTCTGACAATATGAATTGATTTTGATGAATTCATTATTTCTTTCCATCAGTATATTTTTCTTATCACACTGATGATCATAGTAGCCAACATTTCATGTTATTTCCCAATTTATTTTTGTACTCGTACGAAATTCTTTGGTGTTAAAGTTTGGCTACTGCAAACATTGTAACCAGAAACACACATAATAAACAAATACTGATATTCTAGAGGAGAAAATGTATTTATTCTATAATAAACAAATACTGATATTCTAGAGGAGAAAATGTATTTATTCTAGAATAAACAAATACTGATATTCTAGAGGAGAAAATGTATTTATTCTAGAATAAACAAATACTGATATTCTACAGGAGAAAATGTATTTATTCTAGAATAAACAAATACTGATATTCTAGAGGAGAAAATGTATTTATTCTAGAATAAACAAATACTGATATTCTAGAGGAGAAAATGTATTTATTCTAGAATAAACAAATACTGATATTCTAGAGGAGAAAATGTATTTATTCTATAATAAATAAATACTGATATTCTAGAGGAGAAAATGTATTTATTCTATAATAAACAAATACTGATATTCTAGAGGAGAAAATGTATTTATTCTAGAAATTTAGTTCCTACAATGGGGCAGGATGTAGCCTAGTGGAAAAGCGCTCGTCTGATGTGCGGTCGGTCTGGGATCGATCCCCGTCTGTGGGCCCATTAACCTATGTCTCGTTCCAGCCAGTGCACCACGACTGGTATATCAAAGGTCGTGGTATGTGCTATCCTGTCCGTCGGATGGTTCATATAAAAGATCCCTTGCTACTAATGGAACAATGTAGCGGGTTTTCTCTTTAAGACAATATGTCAGAATGACCAAATGTTTAACATCCAATAGCCGATGATTAATAAATCAATGTGCTCTAGTGGTGTCGTTAAACAAAACAAACTTTAACTCTTACAAAGGATCTAGTAATCAAATTTGCAAAACCAATTACTTGGTACTGTATAAAGAATTAACGTTAAAAGTATTTTAAAACCAAAATCATTCAAAAATATGGCAAACAAATTGTAATTTAAAACGAGTTCATTCATTTTGATACACCTATCTCCAATACATTTGCCGCTAACAAAAGCATAACAAACGTCATCTTTTACAAGCATAAAAATATATAATATTTCTGCTTTTATTAATTTACCCGAGAAAAAAATCAATACCGAACACGGGAGTGGTACACGTTTGCTGAACGTGACTTCGCATTCACTCGGGTGTGGTCTTATTGATTTTTTCGAACACCTGGCCCGTGTCATTCGTACGACGACCACGTGACTCGCGCCGTTTTCCGTATATTATGGTATTGATTACTATCCATTGTTCTAGCTTAATGAATGAGCTCATCACTACTTACATTATTACATAAACTGTGCCGACCCTTCCTCTATATGGCTGATCTATGACGTCGTGCATACATTTACATATTAATGAATTACCGTGCATATTAATGACAATCCTGCGGTGGCAGGATTTAAAGCCTACACTTAACTCCTACTGTTTTGTTTTTTATTTTTTATTTTATATTACTATTATTTATTTAACGACGCCACTAGAGCACATTGATTTTTTATCTTATCATCGGCTATTGGACGTCAAACATATGGTCATTCTGACACTGTTTTTTTAGAGGAAACCCGCTGTCGCCACATAGGCTACTCGTTTACGACAGGCAGCAAGGGATATTTTATTTGCGCTCCCCACAGGCAGGATAGCACAAACCATGGCTTTTGTTGAACCAGTTATGGATCACTGGTCGGTGCAAGTGGTTTACACCTACCCATTGAGCCTTGCGGAGTCGGTATCTGGATTAAAAAGCCCATGCCTCGACTGGGATCCGAACCCAGTACCTACCAGCCTGTAGACCAATGGCTTAACCACGACGCCACCGAGGCCGGTATATCTCCTACTGATGAAGATGATGATGATCATCATAGTGCTGGTTTCCATGGTGATGGTGTTGTGTATGATGGTGATATAAATAACACATCAAGTACATACAGATCAAATATAATTTACTTCTTTTTTAACAATAGTTTCTTAAATCCGGGTTTCTTTTTTAACCCACGATGCTGTTTTGGCACGATTCTCCCGTGAATCCTGCCGCGCACGTGCACACGTACCCGCCATCCCTCGTGTTGTGACACTTCCCGCCGTTCAGACACGGCTTGTGTATGTAACAGATGTATTCGGTCATATCTGAAAATATAACGTTTTTAAAGTTCGTTTATATTTAACGACACCACTAGAGCACATCGATTAATTAATCACTGGCTTTTGGATGTCAAACATTTGGTAATTCTGACTCGTAGTCATCAGAAGAAACCTGCAACATGTTTTTCTAATGCAGCAAGGGCTCTTTCCCTGAGACAGGAAAACACATACCACGGCCTTTGTCCAGTTGTGGTGCACTGGTTGGAACGAGAACAAACCTATCTGAAAATATAGTATTAACATCATACTAAGAAACGCATAATCAAAGGTCTAAACAGAGAATTGCACATCATACTAAGAAATACATAACTCAAGGTTGTAAACAGAGAATTGCACATTTGTCTATTCGGTTTTATCTGAAAATATAGTATTAACATGACACTAAGAAACGCATAATCTTAGGCTATAAAACAAAGAATTGGACAGTGGTGTATTCGAAGGGGTGTGGTGAAGGGATGAGGAATATACCTGCCCCCTGCCCTCTATCCCCATCAATCACATTTACATTTTCCTCACCACATTTTATGTCTACTTGTTTCCCCATAACACTAGGTACAGACAGTGCACGTGTCAGGTTTTTCCCAGCTGATTTGAAAACAGTTAAGATTTTTCTCCTTTAACGACTTCACTAGAGCACACTGATGCGAAACATTTGGTAATTTTGGCATATAGTCTTAGAGAGGAAACCCGCTACATTTTCAAATTTAGTAGCAAGGGATCCTTTGTATGCACCATCCCACATACAGAATAGCACACACCATGGCTTTTGCTATAATAGTCATGTATCACTATTAAAAATATTACATGGTAAATGTAGTATTTATATATTATATCACATATAATATATATACATGCATGATGTAATATATAAATACTATCTTTACCATGTAATATTTTTAATAGTGATACATGACTGATATATAAGACATTGATTACTCACTACACACAAGTACATACATCATATACTAAATGTAATATTTTTAATAGTGATACATGACTGATATATAAGACATTGATTACTACACACAAGTACATACATCATATACTAAATGTAATATTTTTAATAGTGATACATGACTGATATATAAGACATTGATTACTACACACGAGTACATACATCATATACTAAATGTAATATTTTTAATAGTGATACATGACTGTTATATAAGACATTGATTACTACATACGAGTACATACATCATATACTAAATGTAATATTTTTAATAGTGATACATGACTGATATATAAGACATTGATTACTACACACAAGTACATACATCATATACTAAATGTAATATTTTTAATAGTGATACATGACTGATATATAAGACATTGATTACTACACACGAGTACATACATCATATATTAAATGTAATATTTTTAATAGTGATACATGACTGATATATAAGACATTGATTACTACATACGAGTACATACATCATATACTAAATGTAATATTTTTAATAGTGATACATGACTGATATATAAGACATTGATTACTCACTACACACAAGTACATACATCATATACTAAATGCAATATTTTTGATAGTGATACATGACTGATATATAAGACATTGATCACTACATACAAGTACATACATCATATACTAAATGTAATATTTTTAATAGTGATACATGACTGATATATAAGACATTGATTACTCACTACACACAAGTACATACATCATATACTAAATGTAATATTTTTGATAGTGATACATGACTGATATATAAGACATTGATCACTACATACAAGTACATACATCATATACTAAATGTAATATTTTTGATAGTGATACATGACTGATATATAAGACATTGATTACTTACTACACACAAGTACATACATCATATACTAAATGTAATATTTTTAATAGTGATACATGACTGATATATAAGACAATGATTACTCACTACACACAAGTACATACATCATATACTAAATGTAATCTTTTTAATAGTGATACATGACTGATATATAACACATTGATTACTCATTGCACACAAGTACATACATCATATACTAAATGTAATATTTTTAATAGTGATACATGACTGATATATAAGACATTGATTACTACATACGAGTACATATATCATATACTAAATGTAATATTTTTAATAGTGATACATGACTGATATATAAGACATTGATTACTACATACGAGTACATACATCATATACTAAATGTAATATTTTTAATAGTGATACATGACTGATATATAAAACATTGATTACTCACTACACACAAGTACATACATCATATACTAAATGTAATATTTTTAATAGTGATACATGACTGATATATAAGACATTGATTACTACACACAAGTACATACATCATATACTAAATGTAATATTTTTAATAGTGATACATGACTGATATATAAGACATTGATTACTACACACGAGTACATACATCATATACTAAATGTAATATTTTTAATAGTGATACATGACTGTTATATAAGACATTGATTACTACATACGAGTACATACATCATATACTAAATGTAATATTTTTAATAGTGATACATGACTGATATATAAGACATTGATTACTACACACAAGTACATACATCATATACTAAATGTAATATTTTAATAGTGATACATGACTGATATATAAGACATTGATTACTACACACGAGTACATACATCATATATTAAATGTAATATTTTTAATAGTGATACATGACTGATATATAAGACATTGATTACTACATACGAGTACATACATCATATACTAAATGTAATATTTTTAATAGTGATACATGACTGATATATAAGACATTGATTACTCACTACACACAAGTACATACATCATATACTAAATGCAATATTTTTGATAGTGATACATGACTGATATATAAGACATTGATCACTACATACAAGTACATACATCATATACTAAATGTAATATTTTTAATAGTGATACATGACTGATATATAAGACATTGATTACTCACTACACACAAGTACATACATCATATACTAAATGTAATATTTTTGATAGTGATACATGACTGATATATAAGACATTGATCACTACATACAAGTACATACATCATATACTAAATGTAATATTTTTGATAGTGATACATGACTGATATATAAGACATTGATTACTTACTACACACAAGTACATACATCATATACTAAATGTAATATTTTTAATAGTGATACATGACTGATATATAAGACAATGATTACTCACTACACACAAGTACATACATCATATACTAAATGTAATCTTTTTAATAGTGATACATGACTGATATATAACACATTGATTACTCATTGCACACAAGTACATACATCATATACTAAATGTAATATTTTTAATAGTGATACATGACTGATATATAAGACATTGATTACTACATACGAGTACATATATCATATACTAAATGTAATATTTTTAATAGTGATACATGACTGATATATAAGACATTGATTACTACATACGAGTACATACATCATATACTAAATGTAATATTTTTAATAGTGATACATGACTGATATATAAAACATTGATTACTCACTACACACAAGTACATACATCATATACTAAATGTAATATTTTTAATAGTGCTACATGACTGATATATAAGACATTGATTACTACATACGAGTACATACATCATATACTAAATGTAATATTTTTAATAGTGATACATGACTGATATATAAGACATTGATTACTACATACGAGTACATACATCATATACTAAATGTAATATTTTTAATAGTGATACACGACTGATATATAAGACATTGATTACTCACTACACACAAGTACATACATCATATACTAAATGTAATATTTTTAATAGTGATATATGACTGATATATAAGACATTGATTACTCACTACATACGAGTATATACTAAATGTAATATTTTTAATAGTGATACATGACTGATATATAAGACATTGATCACTCACTACACACAAGTACATACATCATATACTAAATGTAATATTTTTAATAGTGATACATGACTGATATATAAGACATTGATTACTACATACGAGTATATACATCATATACTAAATGTAATATTTTTAATAGTGCTACATGACTGATATATAAAACATTGATTACTCACTACACACAAGTACATACATCATATACTAAATGTAATATTTTTAATAGTGCTACATGACTGATATATAAGACATTGATTACTACACACGAGTACATACATCATATACTAAATGTAATATTTTAAATAGTGATACATGACTGATATATAAGACATTGATTACTCACTACACACAAGTACATACATCATATACTAAATGTAATATTTTTAATAGTGATACATGACTGATATATAAGACATTGATTACTATATACGAGTACATACATCATATACTAAATGTAATATTTTTAATAGTGATATATGACTGATATATAAGACATTGATTATTCACTACATACGAGTATATACTAAATGTAATATTTTTAATAGTGATACATGACTGATATATAAGACATTGATTACTACATACGAGTACATACATCATATACTAAATGTAATATTTTAAATAGTGATACATGACTGATATATAAGACATTGATTACTCACTACACACAAGTACATACATCATATACTAAATGTAATATTTTTAATAGTGCTACATGACTGATATATAAGACATTGATTACTACATACGAGTACATACATCATATACTAAATGTAATATTTTAAATAGTGATACATGACTGATATATAAGACATTGATTACTCACTACACACAAGTACATACATCATATACTAAATGTAATATTTTTAATAGTGATACATGACTGATATATAAGACATTGATTACTACATACGAGTACATACATCATATACTAAATGTAATATTTTTATAAGTGATACATGACTGATATATAAGACATTGATTACTCACTACATACAAGTACATACATCATATACTAAATGCGTACTCTACTAAATGTGATAAGGTGTCATTACCAACACACTGGCTGATCGGCGGGCAGGGGGCCCGTTTACACAGCACGACTTGCAGGATACATGTCTGATGGGACGGACAGTGTGTCGTCTGAAAATATATTGTATTGAATTGTATTGTATTGTATTGTATTGTGCTGTTTTGACTTGCCTTGTATTGTACTCAGTTGTATTGTATTATATTTGTATTGTATTGTTATATTTTATTGTATTGTGTTGTGTTGCACTATAATGTGTTGTGTAGTATTGTGTTACATTGATTTGTATTGTCTTATGTTGTATTGTATTATGTTGTATTGTATTGTGTTGTCGGTCGGGCTATTGGGCTATTTTTCGTTCCAGCCAGTGCACCACGACTGGTATATCAAAGGCCGTGGTATGTGTTATCCTATCTGTGGGATGATACATATAAAAGACCCCTTGCTACTAATGGAAAAATGTAGCGGGTTTCCTCTCTAAGGATATATGTCAAACTTACCAAATGATTGACATCCAATAGCCAATGATTAATAAATCAATGTGCTCTAGTGGTGTCATTAAACAAACCAAACAAACTTTTTGTATTGTGTTGTGTTGTGTTGAACTGTATTTAGTGTGTTGTTGTATTGTATTGTATTGTATTGTATTGTATTGTATTGTATTGTATTGTATTGTATTGATTGAATATTATATCAAACGCACGTATTTATATTTTTATAAATATATTATATACTAAATATATTTTCATAAATATATACTAAATATATTACTTAATATGCTATATAGTAAATATGTTATATAGTAAATATTAAATATACTAAATACATGGAGAGAGAGAGAGAGAGAGAGAGAGAGAGAGAGAGAGAGAGAGAGAGAGAGAGAGAGAGAGAGAGAGAGAGAGAGAGAGAGAGAGAGAGAGAGAGAGAGAGAGAGAGAGAGAGAGAGAGAGATCAAATAAATAAATAAATAGGCACATACATAAATGACAGAGATTAATTACTTAAGTAAAATACTTACAGAGCAGTCATGTGTATTTGCTTCAGCTGAAAGTGAAAAGTTGCATACTGCATCAAGGTCATTGGAAATTAAATTCAATACAAAGTTATGCTTATTTCTATGCTTGGTCTAGATAGCGAGAGAAAGGAAAGGAATGTCTGTTTAACGACATCTCAGCACATTTTAAACTACGGCTATTTGGTGTCTAACATATGGTTATTTCTACACTTGGTCGAGATAGTGAGAGAAAGGAAAGGAATGTTTGTTTAACAACACCTCAGCACATTTTAAACTACGGCTATTTGGTGTCTAACATATTGTTATTTCTACACTTAGTCTAGATAGTGACAGAAAGGAAAGGAATGTTTGTTTAACAACACCTCAGCACATTTTAAACTACGGCTATTTGGTGTCTAACATATCGTTATTTCTACACTTGGTCTAGATAGTGAGAGAAAGGAAAGGAATGTTTATTTAACGACACCCGAGCACATTTTAAACTACGGCTATTTTTTGTCTAACATATGGTTATTTCTACACTTGGTCTAGATAGTGACAGATAGGAAAGGAATGTTTAACAAAACATTAACATATTTTAAACTACAGCTATTTGATTTCTAACGTGGTTGTTGCGACATATCGTCGAGAACGAGACCAAATGCATCGCCGCCACATAGGTTACTCAAACCGATAAGGCAGCAAGGAATCTTTTATATACACGTTCCCGTACACAGACAGCAGATAGAAAAGAGAGTATATAGCACGACATTAGATGTACGATGCATCTCTGACTTCTCCGTGTGGTGCAGGTATTCCATCTACAGACGGGTTTACATTACAGTTCTGTCACTGTTTACAACACTGGAGTTCTGTGATTGTTTACAACACTAGAGTTCTGTCACTGTTTACAACACTAGAGTTCTGTGATTGTTTACAACACTAGAGTTCTGTGATTGTTTACAAAATTAGAGTTATGTGATTGTTTGTAACATTACAGGTCTGTCATCGTTTACAACACTAAAGTTCTGTGATTGTTTACAAAATTAGAGTTATGTGATTGTTTGCAACATTACAGGTCTGTCATCGTTTACAACACTAGAGTTCTGTCACTGTTTACAACACTGGAGTTCTGTGATTGTTTACAACACTAGAGTTCTGTGATTGTTTACAAGACTAGAGTTCTGTGATTGTTTACAACACTAGAGTTCTGTGATTGTTTGCAACATTACAGGTCTGTCATCGTTTACAACACTAAAGTTCTGTGATTGTTTACAAAATTAGAGTTATGTGATTGTTTGCAACATTACAGTTCTGTGATTGTTTACAACACTAGAGTTCTGTGTTTGTTTACAACACTAGAGTTCTGTGATTGTTTGCAACATTACAGTTCTGTGATTGTTTTCAACACTAGAGTTTTGTGATTGTTCACAACACTAGAGTTCTGTGATTGTTTACAAAATTAGAGTTATGTGATTGTTTGTAACATTACAGTTCTGTCATTGTTTACAACACGAGTTCTGTAGTTCTGCCATTGTTTACAACATTACAGTTCTGTGATTGTTTACAACATTAGAGTTCTGTAATTGTTTACAACATTAGAGTGGATATTCTCAGTGGCGGATCCAGAAAATCAATTCACGGGGCCCAAACAGATGTGGCAAAAGGCTACAAACGTTCCCGAAGGGATTTCTCGGATTCTCCCACGCAAAAAAAAAAAATAATAATATAAAATAAATTGTCACAAAATGTAAGGGGCCCCCTTAGATCCGCCCCCTCCCCATCCCCCTCATTAATGTGGATCCGCCCCTTATCCATCCTTAACGAGGACACGCCATTGAAAATGTGTCGTAAGTTCTTACCTAAATATACTGCCGCTGTCATGCAGAATACTACATAAACTAAATTAGCTGAAAAAGAGAAATGTAAAAAATAATTCAATGAAATAAGAAGCTTGAGTAATAAATACGCTTAGTGTTTTTTATTCACATAATTACCAAATGTTTGACATCCAATAGCCGATGATTCATTAATCAATGTGCTCTAGTGATATCATGAAACAAAACAAATATTTTAATTTTATTTTTTATTTATACATTATAAGACTCACGATTCTGAAACGGGCCATTTGAGTTTGTCGAAAAAAAGAAATGTTTTATTTAACGACGCACTCAACACATTTTATTTACGGTTATATTGCGTCAGACATATGGTTAAAAACCACGCAGATATTGAGAAAGGAAACCTGCTGTCGCCACTTCATGGGCTACTCTTTTCGATTAGCAGCATCTTTTATATGCACCATCCCACAGAGGGTAGTCATACCACGGCCTTTGATATACCAGTCGTGATGCACTGGCTGCAACGAGAAATAGTCCAAATGGGACCACCGACGGGGATCGATCCCAGACCAACCGCACATCGAGTGAGCGCTTTACCACTGGGCTACGTTCCGCCCCTGAGTTTTTCGAAGGCAAATGAGCCGAGCTCTCAGAGTGTACGGTACCTGTAGGGATGGATGTTCGAGGGGGGGGGGGGGGGGGGGGGGTGCATCCCGGACGTTTCTTTAAATGAGGGGCGGGATTTAGCTCAGTCGGTTGAGTGCTCGCTTGAGGTGCTTGCGTCGTAGGATCGAACCACCTCGGTGGATCCATTCAACTGATTGTTTTTTTCTCGTTCCACCCAGTGCACCACAACTGGACAAAGGCCGTGGTATGTGCTATCGTGTCTGTGGGAAAGTGCATATAAAAGATCCCTTGCTGCATTAGGAACAATGTAGCGGGTTTCCTCTGATGACTACGTGTCACAATTACCAAATGTTTGACATCCAATAGCCGATGATTAATAAATTAATGTGTTGTAGTTTCAAG
>NC_054703.1:4034427-4069427 GCF_016097555.1 Gigantopelta aegis
AACCGACAGCGCATCAGGCGCCATACAATCTGTATAGCCATAAAATCTGTTTATACTAGCATACAATCCAGAGTTTATTACTGAACTTTTCCCCGTGTTTTCAATGTTGAAATAGACCAATAAGTTCGCCTATTGCATAAATAGTCTCGCCCGATATTTTTAGAATTTGTATGCTCCCGAATAACGCTATGAAAACGCGAAGTGTAATTGGTCGATATTTAAATTGTTATTTATAGATGAAATGTCACCTGGACATGGGAGTCCATGCAATGCTGTTAGATCTACTGGTAGACCCAGTAGTTAATTTTAATCAGATTGCCACAATTGGTAGAACCACGGCGTTTATTTCAACCTTCTAAACAAAACAATGAAGGACGATGTAACAAATGTAACATATTATTATCTCCTGAATGAAAGAAAGAAATGTTTTAACGACGCACTCAACACGTTTATTTACGGTTATATGGCGTCAGACATATGCTTAAGTGCCACACAGATATTGTGAGGAAACCCGCTGTAGCCACTTCATGGGCTACTCTTTTCGATTAGTAGCAAGGGTTCTTTTATATGCATCATCTCACAGACAGGATAGTACATACCACATTTGTTACACCAGTTATGGATCACTGGCTGGAACGAGAAATAGCACAATGGGTCCACCGACGGGG
The DNA here is from genome assembly GCF_016097555.1 of Gigantopelta aegis. Classification (NCBI taxonomy): domain Eukaryota; kingdom Metazoa; phylum Mollusca; class Gastropoda; order Neomphalida; family Peltospiridae; genus Gigantopelta; species Gigantopelta aegis. The sequence goes on from NC_054703.1 coordinate 4,035,096, forward strand.
ATCGATCTTAGACCGACTTCGCATCAAGCGAACACTTTATCACAGGCCTACGTCCCGCCCCTTCCCGAATGAAGACAAAGGCTTAAACATTATATAGTATCATTTATTAACGTAAGCAAGTCATATGTGTGCATCATTATACACGTATTTCAAAATGTGTTATCACCGAGAAAAAAATGGATAGGCATTTTTAACATCCAAGGACAAACAAACTATATACATGTATGTATGTATGTATCCATATATATGGGATGATGGGTGTGAAAGGCAAGTCCATGACAGATTGGAATCGGATGAATGACCGACATCTCGAGGAACCAAGATCACAAGAATATTACGCATGCAGATTTTTGTATCTCTGCTACTCAAAAAATCAATGTCTCTCCCTCCCCCCCCCCCCCCCCCCCCCTCTCTCTCTCTCTCTCTCTCTCTCTCTCTCTGCTTCAAACAATTGAGAATATTTACATAATATGATGGGTCTGAGCATGTTCACATTAATCATGTTTTTCGAAAATCGGACTTTTTGACGAACATAATCATCTGATATAGGTTATACTAAACTAGAAATGCTACAAATGGGTTGGTGTTAGATGACAGCGAGTTTAATATCCTATTCGTTACCATAATCGATCTTAATTTATATCACTCGTTTGGCTAACGTTCCTGTAAGGTTGTAGTGCGCCAATCGACGACTTCACGAAGTGTTAGGTCCCACTGGAAGTATTACTGTGATATGTACCAAGACAGTATCAATCAAATGGGTAACTATTCTCTTTATGGTACACACAAAAACCATTCCATACATTACCAAAGGCCTGGTGTTTGGATCTAGACAACTATAGAATACTATATTTTAATAATCTAAAAGCCATACAAACTGTTTATGTAAGACGCCATTACAACAATGACACCACTGGAGCACATTGATTAATTAATCATCGGCTATTGAATGTCAAACATTTTGTAATTCTGGACCCATATTCACAAAAAGGTGTAAATTTACGTCTACGACCAGCACTTACGTCTGCCGTAGATTTACGTTTACGTGCAAGAAGCACCTTATTCTCAAAGATGGTCGTAAATGTAAACGTAACTTAGTTGGACGTAAATCTACGATTTAACATGGAGTAATTAATAAAAACACATTAGAAACGATGGCTACAGGGTAAATAACAAATGCGCAAACCTCAATTTTGTTTGTCGTCTGCTAACAATAACATTGCGAACAGTGAACCATGGCATTTTGGTATTGGTGGGGATCCGCGTTTTGGTACGAACTTGAGGACATTTCTTAAAAAGGAAAAGATAACTCAGGAGAAATTGGCCGAGTCGAAAACATCCGTTCGATCACGAACAAAAATATGTTCAATCCATGGGCGTTCGCCATCGCAAATTGCTTCATTTATTGGAAATACTGCTAGTTTCCGTAAATAATAGTAAATAACGGCGATCGTGCTTGATTTATTATATGTACACAACTTACGTGCAGCGTTAGTTGCAACCTGAGGCACTCTTATATTTACGTCCAACTTTACACGTAACTTACGTTTTCGTTGTTTCGTGAATAGCTCTTCAGTCGTAGATTTACGTTTACGTGTAAAACTAGGCTTACGATATTTTGTGAATATGGGTCCAGACTCATAATCATTAGTGGAAACCCGCTACATTTGTTCTAATGCAGTAAGGGATCTTGTATATGCACTTTCCCACAGACAGGAAAGCACATACCATGGGCTTTGTCCAGTTGTGGTGCACTGGTTGGAACGAGAAAAAAAACCAATCAGCTGAATGGATCCACCGAGGTGATTCGATCATGCGACGCAAGCACTCAACAGACAGAGCTAAAAACCGCCCCGTGACGCCATTAGTCAACACTAAAGCTTTATAAGCACTAGCCCGAGTACTCTGACTGTAAGAGAGCTAGACGGACATTTGGACATAAACACGCTCTCATTACAGTCAGAGACCAACCTATGTCTTTATTTGGCAATTCCTGACTACCAAACGGTAGGCAACGAGTCCCGCTCTAATACCACAACAATCCTATGTTTGACGTCAAATACCTTTACATCAATCATTTTCGAGTTAAGTGATACAAAAAAATCCACATATTAATCACTAATACACATACTACAGAAAGAAACCCGACAGCACCCACATTCAGCTACGCTTCGTGACACTCCGTCGCGATCTATTTCGAGACTGGGCGATTCCGCCTTGTGCAGCAGTTACAGAGGTCGTCTCATAAGAGGAGGCAGTACGTAGCACATACTTTTGCCGTATCCTGTCGATAACACCCCAAATGTATCCTTCAAATTCAAAATGGAATCAATAATGTGTAATTGTTTTGGTTTAATGACGTAATGAAATCCAAATTCATCCAAAACGGCATTAGCCAACTCTTCCATGTTGTAACTTCGCTTGATATGAGACGGCCCCTGTAACTGCTGCACAAGGCGGAATCGCCCAGTGCGCGATCACGTGGTCTACGTCTCGAAATAGATCGCCGAGCTTTGCAATTGTTGCGACGGAGTGTCACGAAGCGTAGCTTAATGTGGGTGCTGTCGGGTTTCTTTCTGTAGTAAGTGTATTAGTGATTAATATGTGGATTTTTTTGTATCACTTAACTCGAAAATGATTGATGTAAAGGTATTTGACGTCAAACATAGGATTGTTGTGGTATTAGAGCGGGACTCGTTGCCTACCGTTTGGTAGTCAGGAATTGCCAAAAAAAGACATAGGTTGGTCTCTGACTGTAATGAGAGCGTGTTTATGTCCAAATGTCCGTCTAGCTCTCTTACAGTCAGAGTACTCGGGCTATATAAGCACCTGTCATGTTGAAAGGGAAAGCGTTGTTTCTGTTTCTTGTAGTAGAAGTTAAATTGGTTTTGTTCAATGCCACCACTAGAGCATATCGATTTATTAATCATCGGCTACTGGATGTCTCCCATTGTGTAATGTTGACAGACTTGTAGTCTTCAGAGGAAATCAACCACATTACCTTTCCAGTAGCAGCAATTCACTTACCCACACAGGACAGCACATACCACGATCCTTGATATACCAGTCGTGAGGCACTGGTTGGGACAGAAACAAATCCAATCAGAGAGTGGGTCCCCTGAGGTGGTTCGATCCTATGATGCAGCCACCTCAAGAATGGGTCCCCTGAGGTGGTTCGATCCTATGATGCAGCCACCTCAAGCGAGTGATCTACTGACTGACTGAACTAGTCAGTAGATCCACTAATTTTTGTGTAGTATGTATATTAATAGCCGTGTCCATTAATACTGTAACAGTTGCTTTCCTAATGTAACAAAAACAGGTTTTTTGAATAAGAAAAGACAAGATGGCCATTCCAGAACTAATCACATGAAGGAGAATCAGGGGAGATAACTGTTTTGTATACCAACAATCAAAATTCATTTTGTGACGTGGAGAGTAATCTAGTTCTTAAATTAAGGAAGTAAAAGTTTTATTTAACGATTCACTCAACACATTTTATTTATGGTTATATGGCATCAGACATATGGTTAAGGACCACACAAATATTGAAAGTGGAAACCCGCTGTACAAACTTCATGGGCTACTCTTTTTGATTAGCAACAAAGGATCTTTCATATGCACCATCCCACAGACAGGGTAGTACATACCACAGCGTTTGGTGTACCAGTCGTGCTGCACTGGCTGGACAGAGAAATAGCCCAATGGGTCCACCGACGGGGATCGATCCCAGACGAACCATGCATTGTGGAAGCCCCCATTTCTTAAATTAAAAAAAAAAAAAACATTAAAAATTAAATTAAATTAAAAAAAAAAAAATAATAAATTAAAAAATAAGAATAAAAAATAAGCTGTAATCAAATGCTAGAAAGTATGAAACAGTTTCAGAAATGAACTCCCAATTAGACTTGTAGCATAGCTTTACTAACAGCAACGTGGAAGACTAAACACAAACATAGACCAAGTTAATCACTGTTGACGTGCTGGTGCTGCAGGATCGAATCACCTCGGTGGATCCATTCAACTGATTGGGTTTTTCTTGTTACAACCAGTGCACCACAACTGGACAAAAGCTGTGGTATGTGCTTTCCTGTCTGGGAAAGTGCATATAAAATATCCCTTGCTGCATTAGGAAAAATGTAGTGGATTTTCTCTGATGACTACGTGTCACAATTACAAATGTTCGACATACAATAGCTGATGATTAATCAATCGATTTGCTCTAGTGGTGTCGTTAAACACAACAAACTTTATACTGTGAAACTCTTCTAAACTGGACACCCTCGGAAACAAGTAAAATGTCCAGTTTTAAGAGATATCTGGTTTAGAGAGGTTAAGTTTTAAAAAAGGACTGAAAAATGTCCGGTTTTGAGGAAATTCCGGTTTACAGAGGTTTCTGGGTCCGGTTTACCGAGGTTTCACTGTATATTTAAAATATTGTCACGAATAAGATGGAAAGCAAAGAAAGTTGTTTTGTTTAACACCACCACTAGAACACATTAATTTATGAATCATCGGCTATTAGATGTCAAGCGCTTGCTAATTTATGGATCATCGGCTATTAGACGTCAAGCGCTTGCTAATTTATGAATCATCGGCTATTAGACGTCAAGCGCTTGCTAATTTATGGATCATCGGCTATTAGACGTCAAGCGCTTGCTAATTTATGGATCATCGGCTATTAGACGCCAAGCGCTTGCTAATTTATGAATCATCGGCTATTAGACGTCAAGCGCTTGCTAATTTATGAATCATCGGCTATTAGACGTCAAGCGCTTGCTAATTTATGAATCATCGGCTATTAGACGTCAAGCACTTGCTAATTTATTAATCATCGGCTATTAGACGTCAAGCACTTGCTAATTTTCACACAACACTTAGAGGAAACCCAATACATTTTTTCACTAGTAGCAAGGGATCCATTTATATGCACAATGACAGACAGAATAGCACATACCATGGACTTTGATATGCAAGTTGTGGAGCACTAGCAGAAACGACTGCCTGTTAAATGATTATAAGAAACATTTGTTGCTTATTCCATCCATTTCAAGCCTTGATTACCAACCAAACCAAAAATCTACATTTTACTGAATTTGTTTTCTTTCAGAAACAATTAAAGCAGACCTGACATAATGTAACAAGTATTGTGCCTACAACACCCCCCCCCAAAGTGGTGACACCTACATCACCTCCCCAAGTGGTGACACCTACATCACCCCCCCAAAGTGGTGACACCTACATCACCTCCCCAAGTGGTGACACCTACATCACCCCCCCAAAGTGGTGACACCTACATTGCCCCCAAGTGGTGACACCTACATTACCCCCTCCCCAAGTGGTGACACCTACATCGCCCCCACGTGGTGACACGTACATCACCCCCAAGTGGTGACACCTACATCACCCCCTCCCCAAGTAGTGACACCTACATCACCCCCTCCCCAAGTGGTGACACCTACATCGCCCCCCCAAGTGGTGACACCTACATCACCCCCTCCCCAAGTGGTGACACCTACATCACCCCCTCCCCAAGTGGTGACACCTACATCACCCCCTCCCCAAGTGGTGACACCTACATTACCCCCTCCCCAAGTGGTGACACCTACATCACCTCCTCCCCAAGTGGTGACACCTACATCACCCCCTCCCCAAGTGGTGACACCTACATCACCCCCTCCCCAAGTGGTGACACCTACATCACACACCCCAAGTGGTGACACCTACATCACCCCCTCCCAAAGTGGTGACACCTACATCACCCCCAAGTGGTGACACATACATCACCCCACAAGTGGTGACACCTACATCACCTCCTCCCCAAGTGGTGACACCTACATCACCCCCAAGTGGTGACACATACATCACCCCACAAGTGGTGACACCTACATCACCTCCTCCCCAAGTGGTGACACCTACATCACCCCCTCCCCAAGTGGTGACACCTACATCACCCCCTCCCCAAGCGGTGACACCTACATCACCCCCTCCCCAAGTGGTGACACCTACATCACCCCCCCAAGTGGTGACACCTACATTACCCCCTCCCCAAGTGGTGACACCTACATCACCTCCTCCCCAAGTGGTGACACCTACATCACCCCCTCCCCAAGTGGTGACACCTACATCACCCCCTCCCCAAGTGGTGACACCTACATCACACACCCCAAGTGGTGACACCTACATCACCCCCTCCCAAAGTGGTGACACCTACATCACCCCCAAGTGGTGACACATACATCACCCCACAAGTGGTGACACCTACATCACCCCACAAGTGGTGACACCTACATCACCTCCTCCCCAAGTGGTGACACCTACATCACCCCCTCCCCAAGTGGTGACATCTACATCACCCCCTCCCCAAGTGGTGACACCTACATCACTCCCTCCCAAAGTGGTGACACCTACATCGCCCCCAAGTGGTGACACCTACATCACCCCACAAGTGGTGACACCTACATCACCTCCTCCCCAAGTGGTGACACCTACATCACCCCCTCCCCAAGTGGCGACACCTACATCACCCCCTCCCCAAGTGGTGACACCTACATCACCCCCTCCCCAAGTGGTGACACCTACATCACACACCCCAAGTGGTGACACCTACATCACCCCCTCCCAAAGTGGTGACACCTACAATGCTTAAACACCTGCGTTGAAGAAAAACAAGCTTCGTAAATTTAACGCCATATAACCGTAAATAAAATGTGTTGAGTGTGTCGTTAAATAAAACATTTCCTTCCTTTGTAAATTCAGCCTATAATCTTAGAGAATAAACACTCTACATGTTTCCATCAGTAGCAACAGATCTCTTATATGCACCATCCCACAGACAGGATAGCACAAACCACGGCCTTTCCTTGGTACAAGCAGATCTGTTCTTCAGATGTGTGGAATGCAACCCATGCAATTAAGAAAATGTCCACAGCAACAAAATATTACCATTGAAAAAAAAACCAAAACAACTTCAAGTCAAACAAGTGCTGTGCAGAACTGAATGGTTTATTGCAATCTGTATTGCATGGCCAACTGCCTTGGACAACTGCAAGGTCGGGAACGTCTTCATGTTTCTCACCAGGAATGATTACCAGTAGAATACCAGACTGACATCCTGATGTTTCTAAACACAGAGACCTGTAGTCACTATTGATTTGTTTGTCCTAAACCTGTAGTCACTAGTGATTTGTCAATCCTAGACCTGTAGTCACTAGTGATTTGTCGATCCTAGACATGTAGTCACTGGTGATTTGTCAATCCTAGACCTGCAGTCACTGGTGATTTGTTTGTCCTATACCTGCAGTCACTGGTGATTTGTTTGTCCTATACCTGTAGTCACAAGTGATTTGTTTGTCCTAGACCTGTAGTCACTGGTGATTTGTTTGTCCTATACCTGTAGTCACAAGTGATTTGTTTGTCCTAGACCTGTAGTCACTAGTGATCTGTTTGTCCCAGTCAGCCATTCGGCCCTCACAGAAGCTTTGGCTAGTGCCCTATATATTATAGTAATAAAGCTGTTATTTTGTACTAGCCTCGACCAACAACAGCTGGGATTGAGGACTAGCGGATCTGTCAAACCCTGAAGCCGCTTGGTGAATTTAACATAGTGACTAGTACTTTATCCTTCTTCCGTAAGTCCAATGTCTTATGTAACAATCAAATCTTTTATGTTTCAACTATCAGATGGTGAAATCACCTACCAGTGTGTCCATTTTGTAATATTCAAATCTGTTCTTTCAAACAGACACATAGTCACTACTACTTTATCTTTCTTTCAAGAATTTGCTTCTCTTCTGCAATATTCAAATCTGTTCTATCAGCTACTAACACTGACGTTCAGTTTTTACAACATGGTAACTGGTCATTTTTCCTTCTTTCGAGAATTTGTTTCTCTTTTGTTATATTTTAATCTTTTATGTTCAATTCTGTTCTTTCAAACAGAAATATAGTCACTAGTGCTGTATCCTTCTTTCAACAATTTGCTTCTCTTCTGCAATATTCAAATCTGTTCTATCAGCTACTAACACTGACGCTGGGTGTTTCTAACATGGTCACTGGAGACTTCTCTTTCTTGCGAATCTTCGCACTCTCGAGCTGCTGTGCATATGCCACTCGGATACACCGGAACGCGTGCAGTGTCGCGTATGGCGTCTGCGTGATGGGGTCGAAATACTTGGCGGGTTGCCGGGTGATGGGACAAATCTGTTTCGGAGCGTACTTCTCTCGCTTTTTGGCAAACAGATCCTGGTAGATTGCGTCATCGGTGAATGTGATGAACGTCCGCGAACACTTGGTGACACATTTCACTTCTTCACATTTCCGCGGGAGCTCTACAGAACTGTGAAAAAAAGAAGAGAATAAATAAAAGTCAAATATAATAAAAGAACATTTTAACATCTGTGAACTGAACATTCCCTCAGGGAAGCTTTGGCTAATGCCCTATGTATTATAGTAACACAGTTGATAGTTCCCACTAGCCCTCAGAGAAGCTTTGACTAATGCCCTATGTATTATAGTAATACAGTTGATAGTTCCCACTAGCCCTCAGAGAAGCTTTGACTAATGCCCTATGTATTATAGTAATACAGTTGATAGTTCCCACTAGCCCTCAGAGAAGCTTTGACTAATGCCCTATGTATTATAGTAATACAGTTGATAGTTCCCACTAGCCCTCAGAGAAGCTTTGACTAATGCCCTATGTATTATAGTAATACAGTTGATAGTTCCCACTAGCCCTCAGAGAAGCTTTGACTAATGCCCTATGTATTATAGTAATACAGTTGATAGTTCCCACTAGCCCTCAGGGAAGCTTTGACTAATGCCCTATGTATTATAGTAATACAGTTGATAGTTCCCACTAGCCCTGGGAAGCTTTGACTAATGCCCTATGTATTATAGTAATACAGTTGATAGTTCCCACTAGCCCTCAGAGAAGCTTTGACTAATGCCCTATGTATTATAGTAACACAGTTGATAGTTCCCACTAGCCCTCAGGGAAGCTTTGACTAATGCCCTATGTATTATAGTAACACAGTTGATAGTTCCCACTAGCCCTCAGAGAAGCTTTGACTAATGCCCTATGTATTATAGTAACACAGTTGATAGTTCCCACTAGCCCTCAGGGAAGCTTTGACTAATGCCCTATGTATTACAGTAACACAGTTGATAGTTCCCACTAGCCCTCAGGGAAGCTTTGACTAATGCCCTATGTATTACAGTAACACAGTTGATAGTTCCCACTAGCCCTCAGGGAAGCTTTGACTAATGCCCTATGTATTACAGTAACACAGTTGATAGTTCCCACTAGCCCTCAGGGAAGCTTTGACTAATGCCCTATGTATTATAGTAATACAGTTGATAGTTCCCACTAGCCCTCAGGGAAGCACTAGCCCTCAGAGAAGCTTTGACTAATGCCCTATGTATTATAGTAACACAGTTGATAGTTCCCACTAGCCCTCAGAGAAGCTTTGACTAATGCCCTATGTATTATAGTAATAACCCACTAGCCCTCAGAGAAGCTTTGACTAATGCCCTATGTATTATAGTAATACAGTTGATAGTTCCCACTAGCCCTCAGGGAAGCTTTGACTAATGCCCTATGTATTATAGTAACACAGTTGATAGTTCCCACTAGCCCTCAGAGAAGCTTTGACTAATGCCCTATGTATTATAGTAATACAGTTGATAGTTCCCACTAGCCCTCAGAGAAGCTTTGACTAATGCCCTATGTATTATAGTAATAGTTGATAGTTCCACTAGCCCTCAGAGAAGCTTTGACCCCTATGTATTATAGTAACAGGTTCCCACTAGAAGCTTTGACTAATGCCCTATGTATTATAGTAACACAGTTGATAGTTCCCACTAGCCCTCAGGGAAGCTTTGACTAATGCCCTATGTATTATAGTAACACAGTTGATAGTTCCCACTAGCCCTCAGGGAAGCTTTGACTAATGCCCTATGTATTATAGTAACACAGTTGATAGTTCCCACTAGCCCTCAGGGAAGCTTTGACTAATGCCCTATGTATTATAGTAATACAGTTGATAGTTCCCACTAGCCCTCAGGGAAGCTTTGACTAATGCCCTATGTATTATAGTAACACAGTTGATAGTTCCCACTAGCCCTCAGGGAAGCTTTGACTAATGCCCTATGTATTATAGTAATACAGTTGATAGTTCCCACTAGCCCTCAGGGAAGCTTTGACTAATGCCCTATGTATTATAGTAACACAGTTGATAGTTCCCACTAGCCCTCAGGGAAGCTTTGACTAATGCCCTATGTATTATAGTAACACAGTTGATAGTTCCCACTAGCCCTCAGGGAAGCTTTGACTAATGCCCTATGTATTATAGTAATACAGTTGATAGTTCCCACTAGCCCTCAGGGAAGCTTTGACTAATGCCCTATGTATTATAGTAATACAGTTGATAGTTCCCACTAGCCCTCAGGGAAGCTTTGACTAATGCCCTATGTATTATAGTAACACAGTTGATAGTTCCCACTAACCCTCAGGGAAGCTTTGACTAATGCCCTATGTATTATAGTAACACAGTTGATAGTTCCCACTAACCCTCAGGGAAGCTTTGACTAATGCCCTATGTATTATAGTAACACAGTTGATAGTTCCCACTAACCCTCAGGGAAGCTTTGACTAATGCCCTATGTATTATAGTAACACAGTTGATAGTTCCCACTAACCCTCAGGGAAGCTTTGACTAATGCCCTTATGTATTATAGTAACACAGTTGATAGTTCCCACTAACCCTCAGGGAAGCTTTGACTAATGCCCTATGTATTATAGTAACACAGTTGATAGTTCCCACTAACCTTCAGGGAAGCTTTGACTAATGCCCTATGTATTATAGTAATAGAGTTGATGTAGCCCAAACCCAACTTCAATGACCTGGGGCCCATTTCACTAAACATCGTAAGTTGATGTCTGCAGCTAGCAGTTATACCAGACATTTATTTACACGTGTTTGACATCTATTTCATGCAGGAAATTACATCATTAAGGACGATGGAGCATTTTAATGGCAAAGGAGAATGAAATATCTGTACTTAAAACTATATTTGTTGTATTATGATACTAATAAGAATTGTGTTCTAGTCGTAGATTTACGTTTACGTGCAAAACTAGGCTTACGATGTTTTGTGAAATTGGGTCCAGGTCAAAGGGCACTCCCCCCCTGAATTCCGCGGCAAACATTTTAAAATTCCACGGTAAAATTTGACATATTCTGCAGCAAATTCTGCAACATATAAAACTGAAAAAACCCACTTAAAATTGAAACTAGATGTTCAAAATGTTACAGATTTATTTAAAAATTGCGAAAAAGCAGACGATTTATGTTTTAAGCAGACGGGTGCTTCCAGAAGATTGAATCATTAAAACTTGAAATGGAAACGATATGGAAAAAAACCCTCCTGTTTTTACGCTTAGATTCTTTGTTAAATGTGATTTGTGATTAATAAATACTTAAATATTGTTGCTTAACATCACGATTCCAACAATTGATACTTATATATTAATATAATTCTTTTATATTAAATAGAATGGAATTGCTGAATCCTATTTCGTATTTGTGGAATCTGTCAAAATGTAATTACAACCCGTCTTCGTCGGTTTCCGTAACCTACGCACCGATCGGAACATCTCGGCACAATCCATTGCACTCTATCTTGCAAGAATTTCCGATTCAATGACAGAAACTAAAGGCTAGTTCCAAACGCAGGTTATGCAGACTAGTAACTGTGAGGCGGTTACTAGTCCAGCCTGTAATAACTTAAAAGAAAAGAAACAAATGATTACTGCATGGAAAGTAAACACTATTAAAATTCCATCTTTAATGTTACAATTCAGAAACATCAAACATTTTGTGGTGTTTAAGAAAAATTCCACAGCCTAAAATTATGAATTCTGCACGAAAAGTGATTTTCCACGGACGAACAACTATTCTGCACGATGGTGCAAATTCTGCAAATTTTGTCAAACCCTGCCACTACCTGCATGAACCTCAACATTGATATAAGGGGGAATAACTCAAAGGAAGTTTGGGTCTGCACGAGTACTCGGGCACGGGCAGTGTACCTGTGCAAGGGAGAGCACTCTCATTTAATTATATATTTTTTACATCATGTTGCCACATGCTTGCCACCAGTTACATTATAGGGCTATGAGACGTGGAGGGAAAACAAAAATTGAATATGTGGAATGCAGTATTATAAATGACATGACTTGCCACCCATGTTCAGCGCTGGAATTAAAATGCTTAATGCTATTTTACTCTATTCCTTAGTCTCATCATCATCTAGTGTAAACAGCCCTCTATATTGCAACTGATTTGGTCAAATACATGTATGGGATCATTTGTTTCATTTGGCGACTAAAACATTTCATACTATCTATATAAAAATACAAGTAGACGCCATCTGGCTCCTAGAAGGAAAAGTAAACATAGAGGGCTGGTAAGTGTCGGGTACTTGAGTCCGGGTCCAGACTGACCCTCTTGTACTTGAGTCCGGGTCCAGACTGACCCTCTTGTACTTGAGTCCGGGTCCAGACTGACCCTCTTGTACTTGAGTCCGGGTCCAGACTGACCCTCTTGTACTTGAGTCCGGGTCCAGACTGACCCTCTTGTACTTCAGTCCGGGTCCAGACTGACCCTCTTGTACTTGAGTCCGGGTCCAGACTGACCCTCTTGTACTTGAGTCCGGGTCCAGACTGACCCTCGAGTACTCGAGTCCAATATTCTGGACTTGTGGAGGCCCTATCACCCGTGGAGGCCCTATCACCCGTGGAGGTCCTATCACCCGTGGAGGCCCTATCACCCGTGGAGGTCCTCTTACACAGTTCTTCAAGATATAATTTCAAGCCAACCTGCACGAACCCAAACACTGATGTAAGGGGGAATAACTCAAAGTAATCCAACTCACCTCTCTCCCTCTACGTTTATTTCTGGCTCTGCGTACAGCTCCTCGACGACGGGCATGGTTACAGAGTGGTAGCGAATCACTGGACCGCGGTACACCTGCTTCGTGACGCGTGTCTTCTTCTTCTCCAACTCAAGCTTACGGAAATCCTCTAAACGAGAAAAACTTGAATTTTTAAAATCAAGCAAATCTTGTAGTAAATATATGTGAAAGTTTTTAAAATACTTTCTCACAGTAACTTGAGTAAGCAGGGTTTCTGTAAATGTTTTAACTAAACTAGCCATGGGATTAGTGATTAAAAACATTTACTAGCCATGATTAAAAATACAATAGCGTTAAATTACTTTAAAGTTAATACAATTTGCATAGTAATAATCAGATATGTCACCTAAAGAGGCAGATAGAGCTTAAAAAAAGAAACATTGGAGGGTTGGGCTGGGATCAGGATATTTATATTTACAAAATAGACTTAACTCCAACATTTGACACAAAAGAAATTCACTAGCCGTCGGGCATGGCAATAGTAGTTATTTACCAGCCCAACATTGAATATCACTAGCCATGGGAGTGGGGCTACCATAATCTAGAAGCCCTGTCTGGCATGGCAATAGTAGGTATTTACCAGCCCAACATTGAATATTACTAGCCATGGGAGTGGGGATACCATAATCTAGAAGCCCTGTCTGGCATGGCAATAGTAGTTATTTACTAGCCCAACATTGAATATCACTAGCCATGGGAGTGAGGCTACCATAATCTAGAAGCCCCGTCTGGCATGGCAATAGTAGTTATTTACTAGCCCAACATTGAATATCACTAGCCATGGGAGTGGGGCTACCATAATCTAGAAGCCCTGTCTGGCATGGCAATAGTAGTTATTTACTAGCCCAACATTGAATATCACTAGCCATGGGAGTGGGGCTACCATAATCTAGAAGCCCCGTCTGGCATGGCAATATAGTAGTTATTTACTAGCCCAACATTGCATATCACTAGCCATGGGAGTGGGGCTACAATAATCTAGAAGCCCTGTCTGGCATGGTAATAGTAGTTATTTACTAGCCCAACATTGCATATCACTAGCCATGGGAGTGGGGCTACCATAATCTATAGAAGCCCCGTCTGGCATGGCAATATAGTAGTTATTTACTAGCCCAACATTGCATATCACTAGCCATGGGAGTGGGGCTACCATAATCTCGAAGTCCTGCAGAAAGGAACTATGTTTTATAACACCACTGTCAGCAATGTTAGGGATGTTCAAGATTCGATCACAAGGGAGGAAGTGTAATTAGGGGATAACTGTATTGAACCAACTGTCGACATTAATGATGGTTTCACAGTCACAAATTTAGTTTTACCAGCGACGTGAAGCAGAGATTGTAAATACGGATATTTTCAATAGTAAATTCAGTTTTACCTAAACTCTGCCGATTGAGTTTTATCTAAACTCTGCCAATTGAGTTTTATCTAAACTCTGCCGATTGAGTTTCACCTAAACTTTGCCGATTGAGTTTTACCTCAACTCTGCCGATTGAGTTTTACCTAAACTCTGCTGATTGAGTTTCTCCGTGTGTTTTGCCTCCTTCAGGAGCTCGGCCTGTGTGAGGCGACGCACGCTCGACACGTTTTTCCTCGACGCGATTTCTCTCATCATCTTCATCTTGTGTTCCCGCTCCTTCTGATTGCGTGCGGCTTGTTCCGTCTTCATCTGCGTCGACTGACGTTTACTCTTCCTCTCTGAAACATGACACAATCACAGTCAGTCATATAGTATGCAATGTCATTAAAGCTGGGTGGTATTGCATATATCGGTATCATGTCAATACCGTAAATACCCTATCTAGCAAATGTCAATACCGTAAATACTCTATCTAGCAAATGTCAAAATCTTTCTATTTAAAAATGTTTCCTGCCATTTAATAAAGTACAAACAATATATCTAACGTACAGGGCTAGGGTTAGGGTTGGATTTTCTCTCTAAAATATGATAGCACCATAGTCAGTGATATCATACTCAACCCATGAACAAGCATTTAATAAAGTACAAACAATATATCTAACGAACAGGGCTAGGGTTAGGGTTGGATTTTCTCTCTAAAATACGATAGCACCATAGTCAGTGATATCATACTCAACCCATGAACAAGCATTTAATAAAGTACAAACAATATATCTAACGTACAGGGCTAGGGTTAGGGTTGGATTTTCTCTCTAAAATACGATAGCACCATACTCAGTGATATCATACTCAACCCATGAACAAGCATTTAATAAAGCACAAACAATATATCTAATGAACAGGGATAGGGTTAGGGTTGGATTTTCTCTCTAAAATACGATAGCACCATAGTCAGTGATATCATACTCAACCCATGAACAAGCATTTCGAGAGTACTGCTAAAGCAAACCATGTCCCCTACCAGGTCAAAAAAAGTTCATATCTCCTAAATCCAAAAACCATAACTCTGCAAAAAATTGGTAAATTGTCACAAAAGTCAAACTTGATCTGTAACAGTACATGATACAGCTATACCTGAACTGTCAGGTCAATATATTGATCTGTAACAGTACATGATACAGCTAATGAGCTATACCTAAACTGTCAGGTCAATATATTGAGCTGTAACAGTACATGATACAGCTATACCTAAACTGTCAGGTCAATATATTGAGCTGTAACAGTACATGATATAGCTATACCTAAACTGTCAGGTCAATATATTGATCTGTAACAGTACATGATACAGCTATACCTAAACTGTCAGGTCAATATATTGATCTGTAACAGTACATGATACAGCTATACCTAAACTGTCAGGTCAATATATTGAGGCACTGCGGAAAAAAAGTCTGGAAGGAAGGAAATGTTTTATTTAACGACGCACTCAACACATTTTATTTTACAGTTATATGGCGTCGGACGTATGGTTAAGGACCACACAGATACTGAATGAAGAAACCTGCTGTCGCCACTTCATGGACTACTCTTTTCTATTAGCAGAAAGGGATCTTTTATATGCACCATCCCACAGACTGGGTAGTACATACCAAGGCCATTGATATATCAGTCGTGGTGCACAGACTGGAACGAGAAATAGCCCAATGGGCCCACCGACAATGATCGATCCTAGACCGACCACGCAAAGTTTTCAGAGGCCTGTAGGGAAATAACTGCAATGTACCTGTAGGGAAATAACTGCAATGTACCTGTAGGGAAATAACTGCAATGTACCTGTAAAGTGATAGATTTGCACTGGAGACTTGTCAAGTTTTCAGAGGCCTGTAGGGAAATAACTGCAATGTACCTGTAAAGTGGTAGATTTGCACTGGAGACTTGTCAAGTTTTCAGAGGCCTGTAGGGAAATAACTGCAATGTACCTGTAGGGAAATAACTGCAATGTACCTGTAAAGTGGTAGATTTGCACTGGAGACTTGTCAAGTTTTCAGAGGCCTGTAGGGAAATAACTGCAATGTACCTGTAAAGTGGTAGATTTGCACTGGAGACTTGTCAAGTTTTCAGAGGCCTGTAGGGAAATAACTGCAATGTACCTGTAAAGTGGTAGATTTGCACTGGAGACTTGTCAAGTTTTCAGAGGCCTGTAGGGAAATAACTGCAATGTACCTGTAAAGTGGTAGATTTGCACTGGAGACTTGTCAAGTTTTCAGAGGCCTGTAGGGAAATAACTGCAATGTACCTGTAAAGTGGTAGATTTGCACTGGAGACTTGTCAAGTTTTCAGAGGCCTGTAGGGAAATAACTGCAATGTACCTGTAAAGTGGTAGATCTGCACTGGAGACTTGTCAAGTTTTCAGAGGCCTGTAGGGAAATAACTGCAATGTACCTGTAAAGTGGTAGATCTGCACTGGAGACTTGTCAAGTTTTCAGAGGCCTGTAGGGAAATAACTGCAATGTACCTGTAAAGTGGTAGATTTGCACTGGAGACTTGTCAAGTTTTCAGAGGCCTGTAGGGAAATAACTGCAATGTACCTGTAGGGAAATAACTGCAATGTACCTGTAAAGTGGTAGATTTGCACTGGAGACTTGTCAAGTTTTCAGAGGCCTGTAGGGAAATAACTGCAATGTACCTGTAAAGTGGTAGATTTGCACTGGAGACTTGTCAAGTTTTCAGAGGCCTGTAGGGAAATAACTGCAATGTACCTGTAAAGTGGTAGATTTGCACTGGAGACTTGTCAAGTTTTCAGAGGCCTGTAGGGAAATAACTGCAATGTACCTGTAAAGTGGTAGATTTGCACTGGAGACTTGTCAAGTTTTCAGAGGCCTGTAGGGAAATAACTGCAATGTACCTGTAAAGTGGTAGATTTGCACTGGAGACTTGTCAAGTTTTCAGAGGCCTGTAGGGAAATAACTGCAATGTACCTGTAAAGTGGTAGATCTGCACTGGAGACTTGTCAAGTTTTCAGAGGCCTGTAGGGAAATAACTGCAATGTACCTGTAAAGTGGTAGATCTGCACTGGAGACTTGTCAAGTTTTCAGAGGCCTGTAGGGAAATAACTGCAATGTACCTGTAAAGTGGTAGATTTGCACTGGAGACTTGTCAAGTTTTCAGAGGCCTGTAGGGAAATAACTGCAATGTACCTGTAGGGAAATAACTGCAATGTACCTGTAAAGTGGTAGATTTGCACTGGAGACTTGTCAAGTTTTCAGAGGCCTGTAGGGAAATAACTGCAATGTACCTGTAAAGTGGTAGATTTGCACTGGAGACTTGTCAAGTTTTCAGAGGCCTGTAGGGAAATAACTGCAATGTACCTGTAGGGAAATAACTGCAATGTACCTGTAAAGTGGTAGATTTGCACTGGAGACTTGTCAAGTTTTCAGAGGCCTGTAGGGAAATAACTGCAATGTACCTGTAAAGTGGTAGATCTGCACTGGAGACTTGTCAAGTTTTCAGAGGCCTGTAGGGAAATAACTGCAATGTACCTGTAAAGTGGTAGATCTGCACTGGAGACTTGTCAAGTTTTCAGATGCCTGTAGGGAAATAACTGCAATGTACCTGTAAAGTGGTAGATCTGCACTGGAGACTTGTCAAGTTTTCAGAGGCCTGTAGGGAAATAACTGCAATGTACCTGTAAAGTGGTAGATCTGCACTGGAGACTTGTCAAGTTTTCAGAGGCCTGTAGGGAAATAACTGCAATGTACCTGTAAAGTGGTAGATCTGCACTGGAGACTTGTCAAGTTTTCAGAGGCCTGTAGGGAAATAACTGCAATGTACCTGTAAAGTGGTAGATCTGCACTGGAGACTTGTCAAGTTTTCAGAGGCCTGTAGGGAAATAACTGCAATGTACCTGTAAAGTGGTAGATCTGCACTGGAGACTTGTCAAGTTTTCAGAGGCCTGTAGGGAAATAACTGCAATGTACCTGTAAAGTGGTAGATCTGCACTGGAGACTTGTCAAGTTTTCAGAGGCCTGTAGGGAAATAACTGCAATGTACCTGTAAAGTGGTAGATTTGCACTGGAGACTTGTCAAGTTTTCAGAGGCCTGTAGGGAAATAACTGCAATGTACCTGTAAAGTGGTAGATTTGCACTGGAGACTTGTCAAGTTTGGGTTTCTTCTTGACAACAGTTTTCTCTTTCGGTGGCTCTTTGGAGATTGGTTCCTGGAATAAAAGGAAAAGGAAAGAATATTTATTTAATGTCACTTTACGACTATTTGGCGTGTAACATTCAGACAGTTCATCACTGCGTGCAGGGAGGGAGATACGCAGACAGAAACAGAAAGAATATTTATTTAATGTCACTTTACGACTATTTGGCGTGTAACATTCAGACAGTTCATCACTGCGTGCAGGGAGGGAGATACGCAGACAGAAACAGAAAGAATATTTATTTAATGTCACTTTACGACTATTTGGCGTGTAACATTCAGACAGTTCATCACTGCGTGCAGGGAGGGAGATACGCAGACAGAAACAGAAAGAATATTTATTTAATGTCACTTTACGACTATTTGGCGTGTAACATTCAGACAGTTCATCACTGCGTGCAGGGAGGGAGATACGCAGACAGAAACAGAAAGAATATTTATTTAATGTCACTTTACGACTATTTGGCGTGTAACATTCAGACAGTTCATCACTGCGTGCAGAGAGGGAGATACGCAGACAGAAACAGAAAGAATATTTATTTAATGTCACTGGTACGTCATGAGGTACGTACATACGATACGTCCTCTGGTACGTCATGAGGTACGTCCATACGATACGTCCTCTGGTACGTCATGAGGTACGTACATACGATACGTCCTCTGGTACGTCATGAGGTACGTACATACGATACGTCCTCTGGTACGTCACGAGGTACGTACATACGATACGTCCTCCAAAAACGTCACGAGGTACGTCCATACGATACATCCTCCGGTACGTCACGAGGTACGTACATACGATACGTCCTCCGGTACGTCACGAGGTACGTACATACGATACGTCCTCTGGTACGTACATACGATACGTCCTCTGGTACGTCATGAGGTACGTACATACGATACGTCCTCTGGTACGTACATACGATACGTCCTCTGATACGTCATGAGGTACGTACATACGATACGTCCTCTGGTACGTCATGAGGTACGTACATACGATACGTCCTCCGGTACGTCAGCAGGTACGTACATACGATACGTCCTCCGGTACGTCACCAGGTACGTACATACGATACGTCCTCCGGTACGTCACCAGGTACGTACATACGATACGTCCTCCGGTACGTCACCAGGTACGTACATACGATACGTCCTCCGGTACGTCACCAGGTACGTACATACGATACGTCCTCCAGTACGTCACCAGGTACGTACATACGATACGTCCTCCGATACGTCACCAGGTACGTACATACGATACGTCCTCCGATACGTCACGAGGTACGTACATACGATACGTCCTCCGATACGTCACGAGGTACGTACATACGATACGTCCTCCGATACGTCACGAGGTACGTACATACGATACGTCCTCCGATACGTCACGAGGTACGTACATACGATACGTCCTCCGATACGTCACGAGGTACGTACATACGATACGTCCTCCGATACGTCACGAGGTACGTACATACGATACGTCCTCCGATACGTCACGAGGTACGTACATACGATACGTCCTCCGATACGTCACGAGGTACGTACATACGATACGTCCTCCGATACGTCATGAGGTACGTACATACGATACGTCCTCCGATACGTCACGAGGTACGTACATACGATACGTCCTGTGATACGTCATGAGATACGTCATGAGGTACGTACATACGATACGTCCTGTCATGAGGTACGTACATACGATACGTCCTTTGATATGTCATGAGGTACGTACATACGATACGTCCTCTGATACGTACATACGATACGTCCTCTGATACGTCATGAGGTACGTACATACGATACGTCCTCTGACACGTCACGAGGTACGTACATACGATACGTCCTCCGGTACGTCACGAGGTACGTACATACGATACGTCCTCCGGTACGTCACGAGGTACGTACATACGATACGTCCTCCGGTACGTCACGAGGTACGTACATACGATACGTCACGAGGTACGTACATACGATACGTCACGAGGTACGTCACGAGGTACGTACATACGATACGTCACGAGGTACGTCACGAGGTACGTACATACGATACGTCACGAGGTACGTCACGAGGTACGTACATACGATACGTCACGAGGTACGTCACGAGGTATGTACATACGATACGTCACGAGGTACGTCACGAGGTACGTACATACGATACGTCCTCCGGTACGTCACGAGGTACGTACATACGATACGTCCTCCGGTACGTCACGAGGTACGTACATACGATACGTCCTCCGGTACGTCACGAGGTACGTACATACGATACGTCCTCCGGTACGTCACGAGGTACGTACATAAGATACGTCACGAGGTACGTCACGAGGTACGTACATACGATACGTCACGAGGTACGTACATACGATACGTCACGAGGTACGTCACGAGGTACGTACATACGATACGTCCTCCGGTACGTCACGAGGTACGTACATACGATACGTCCTCCGGTACGTCACGAGGTACGTACATACGATACGTCCTCCGGTACGTCACGAGGTACGTACATACGATACGTCCTCCGGTACGTCACGAGGTACGTACATACGATACGTCCTCCGGTACGTCACGAGGTACGTACATACGATACGTCCTCCGGTACGTACATACGATACGTCCTCTGATACGTACATACGATACGTCCTCTGATACGTACATACGATACGTCCTCTGATACGTCATGAGGTACGTCCATACGATACGTCCTCTGGTACGTCATGAGGTACGTCCATACGATACGTCCTCTGGTACGTCATGAGGTACGTCCATACGATACGTCCTCTGGTACGTCATGAGGTACGTACATACGATACGTCCTCTGGTACGTCATGAGGTACGTACATACGATACGTCCTCTGGTACGTCATGAGGTACGTACATACGATACGTCCTCTGATACGTCATGAGGTACGTACATACGATACGTCCTCTGATACGTCATGAGGTACGTACATACGATACGTCCTCTGGTACGTACATACGATACGTCCTCTGGTACATCATGAGGTACGTCCTCTGATACGTCATGAGGTACGTACATACGATACGTCCTCTGGTACGTCATGAGGTACGTACATACGATACGTCCTCTGGTACGTCACCAGGTACGTACATACGATACGTCCTCCGGTACGTCACCAGGTACGTACATACGATACGTCCTCCGGTACGTCACCAGGTACGTACATACGATACGTCCTCCGGTACGTCACCAGGTACGTACATACGATACGTCCTCCGGTACGTCACCAGGTACGTACATACGATACGTCCTCCGGTACGTCACCAGGTACGTACATACGATACGTCCTCCGGTACGTCACCAGGTACGTACATACGATACGTCCTCCGGTACGTCACCAGGTACGTACATACGATACGTCCTCCGGTACGTCACCAGGTACGTACATACGATACGTCCTCCGGTACGTCACCAGGTACGTACATACGATACGTCCTCCGAAACGTCACCAGGTACGTACATACGATACGTCCTCCGATACGTCACGAGGTACGTACATACGATACGTCCTCCGATACGTACATACGATACGTCCTCTGAAACGTCATGAGGTACGTACATACGATACGTCCTGTGATCCGTCATGAGGTACGTACATACGATACGTCCTGTCATGAGGTACGTACATACGATACGTCCTTTGATATGTCATGAGGTACGTACATACGATACGTCCTCTGATACGTACATACGATACGTCCTCTGATACGTCATGAGGTACGTACATACGATACGTCCTCTGACACGTCATGAGGTACGTACATACGATACGTCCTCTGACACGTCATGAGGTACGTACATACGATACGTCCTCAGACACGTCACGAGGTACGTACATACGATACGTCCTCTGACACGTCATGAGGTACGTACATACGATACGTCCTCAGACACGTCACGAGGTACGTACATACGATACGTCCTCCGACACGTCACGAGGTACGTACATACGATACGTCCTCCGACACGTCACCAGGTACGTACATACGATACGTCCTCCGACACGTCACCAGGTACGTACATACGATACGTCCTCCGACACGTCACCAGGTACGTACATACGATACGTCCTCCGGCACGTCACCAGGTACGTACATACGATACGTCCTCCGGCACGTCACCAGGTACGTACATACGATACGTCCTCCGGCACGTCACCAGGTACGTACATACGATACGTCCTCCGGCACGTCACCAGGTACGTACATACGATACGTCCTCCGGCACGTCACCAGGTACGTACATACGATACGTCCTCCGGTACGTCACCAGGTACGTACATACGATACGTCCTCCGGTACGTCACGAGGTACGTACATACGATACGCCCTCCGGTACGTCACGAGGTACGTACATACGATACGTCCTCCGATACGTCACGAGGTACGTACATACGATACGTCCTCTGATACGTCATGATACGTCATGAGGTACGTACATACGATACGTCCTCTGATACGTCATGAGGTACGTACATACGATACGTCCTCTGATACGCCATGAGGTACGTACATACGATACGTCCTCTGACACGTCATGAGGTACGTACATACGATACGTCCTCTGACACGTCATGAGGTACGTATATACGATACGTCCTCAGACACGTCACGAGGTACGTACATACGATACGTCCTCTGACACGTCATGAGGTACGTACATACGATACGTCCTCAGACACGTCACGAGGTACGTACATACGATACGTCCTCCGACACGTCACCAGGTACGTACATACGATACGTCCTCCGACACGTCACCAGGTACGTACATACGATACGTCCTCCGACACGTCACCAGGTACGTACATACGATACGTCCTCCGACACGTCACCAGGTACGTACATACGATACGTCCTCCGGCACGTCACGAGGTACGTACATACGATACGTCCTCCGGCACGTCACCAGGTACGTACATACGATACGTCCTCCGGCACGTCACCAGGTACGTACATACGATACGTCCTCCGGCACGTCACCAGGTACGTACATACGATACGTCCTCCGGTACGTCACCAGGTACGTACATACGATACGTCCTCCGGTACGTCACGAGGTACGTACATACGATACGTCCTCCGGTACGTCACGAGGTACGTACATACGATACGTCCTCCGGTACGTCACGAGGTACGTACATACGATACGTCCTCCGGTACGTCACGAGGTACGTACATACGATACGTCCTCCGATACGTCACGAGGTACGTACATACGATACGTCCTCTGATACGTCATGATACGTCATGAGGTACGTACATACGATACGTCCTCTGATACGTCATGAGGTACGTACATACGATACGTCCTCTGATACGCCATGAGGTACGTACATACGATACGTCCTCTGATACGCCATGAGGTACGTACATACGATACGTCCTCTGATACGTCATGAGGTACGTACATACGATACGTCCTCTGATACGTCATGAGGTACGTACATACGATACGTCCTCTGACACGTCATGAGGTACGTACATACGATACGTCCTCTGACACGTCATGAGGTACGTACATACGATACGTCCTCTGACACGTCATGAGGTACGTACATACGATACGTCCTCTGACACGTCATGAGGTACGTACATACGATACGTCCTCCGGTACGTCACCAGGTACGTACATACGATACGTCCTCCGGTACGTCATGAGGTACGTACATACGATACGTCCTCCGGTACGTCACCAGGTACGTACATACGATACGTCCTTTGATATGTCATGAGGTACGTACATACGATACGTCCTCTGATACGTCATGAGGTACGTACATACGATACGTCCTCTGATACGTCATGAGGTACGTACATACGATACGTCCTCTGATACGTACATACGATACGTCCTCTGATATGTCATGAGGTACGTACATACGATACGTCCTTTGGTACGTCATGAGGTATGTACATACGATACGTCCTTTGGTACGTCATGAAGTACGTACATACGATACGTCCTTTGGTACGTCATGAAGTACGTACATATGATACGTCCTTTGGTACGTCATGAAGTACGTACATACGATACATCCTTTGATACGTCATGAGGTACATACATAAGATACATCCTTTGATATGTCACGAGGTACGTACTTGTATACGATACATCCTTTGATATATCATGAAGTACATACACACGGTACATCCTTTGATATGTCATGAAGTACATACATACGATACGTCCTTTGATACTCATGAAGTATTGGATTAGACACTGAAGCGTTTCTAAACATTTTTAACTGAAGTGCTGCAGCTGAGCACTCTACCAACACAGTTATATCTCAGTCTTCAAACAACAAGTGTGATGTTGACTACCTTGTACGCCTTCGTGTCCAACACAGTTATATCTCAACAAGTGTGACGTGATTACCTTGTACGCCTTCGTGTCCAACACAGTTATATCTCAACAAGTGTGACGTGATTACCTTGTACGCCTTCGTGTCCAACACAGTTATATCTCAACAAGTGTGACGTGATTACCTTGTACGCCTTCGTGTCCAACACAGTTATATCTCAACAACAAGTGTGCGGTGATTACCGTGTACGCCTTCGTCTCCAACACAGTTATATCTCAACAACAAGTGTGACGTGATTACCTTGTACGCCTTCGTGTCGATGCCGCGTTTCTTTCTCTTGGGTTCGTCACCGTTCTCGACATCGCTTCGCGCCTCGTCGTGTTCATCGATGTCAAAGTCCGAGTCGACCGTGTCAGACGGCAAGTCCTCCGACTCATAGTCCTTATCCTCCTCCTCCTGTAATACACAAACTGATTTAATTCAACATACATGTGTGTGGGGCTCGAACTTAAAGGGACAGACCCTCGTTTTTCAATATTAGAGCCCTTTATGTTCACTGAAATCAAACATTACTTATATTTTATTGTTTAGATTATCCATTTCCATACAAATGAAGTGTTTCTGGTCATCCTAGAGTTTCTAATACCACAAAATGTATTTTTTGTATTTTTAAAAATGCATGTGCGTCTGAGAAGTATCGGTTGTTGATGATTCGAGTTCTAGTCTATTTTTCAAGGGATATTTTCCAGTTTTAACATCACAGACTCTTCTTTCACTCTGTTGTACCTTTATCCAAATGTGTTACGGGTTTGTAAATTAACTAAACTTAGTGTCCATTTTTACGAGTTGAAACTAGGATCTGCACCTGTAAGAATTTGTTTCCCACAGCAATTTTCAAAAGAACTGCTCTGGGTCAAACTGATCACCGACGGCTATTGTCAAAAGAACTGCTATGGGTCAAACTGCCCACCGACGGCTACTGTCAAAAGAACTGCTATGGGTCAAACTGCCCACCGACGGCTACTGTCAAAAGAACTGCTATGGGTCAAACTGCCCACCGACGGCTATTGTCAAAAGAACTGCTATGGGTCAAACTGCCCACCGATGGCTACTGTCAAAAGAACTGCTATGGGTCAAACTGATCACCGACGGCTACTGTCAAAAGAACTGCTATGGGTCAAACTGCCCACCGACGGCTATTATCAAAAGAACTGCTATGGGTCAAACTGCCCACCGACGGCTATTATCAAAAGAACTGCTATGGGTCAAACTGCCCACCAACGGCTATTGTCAAAAGAACTGCTATGGGTCAAACTGATCACCGACGACTATTTTCAAAAGAACTGCTATGGGTCAAACTGCCCACCGACGGCAATTGTTTTTAAAAGTGACATTTGCAGCAAATAAAGATGATTGAAAGGTTATGTTGTATGTAGACATATTTCAAATGTGCCAATGTTAACTATTGGCAGTTAATGTAAAAAAGGTGTATACAGTTTGTCGTTGTTGAGGAACTTTAAGGCCCTGCTACACGATACGAGTGACTTGTACGAGTCAATCGGACTGCAACGCCAACAAGCATATCGTAACGTGTGGCATGTCATACGATTGAATCGGCCCGAGTCACTCGTACGAGTCGAAGTTTAGAACTTGTTCTATTTTCATACGACTAAATCGGACGTTTGGGGTCGTTGACCAATCAGATCGTGGCGCAGATAACGTTGACGTTCTGAGTGTAATGGCGGAAAACTCTGTTCGCTTGTCGTCGGTGCAGACCCAACAGCTCATAGAGTTGTATCAGTGGCACAACTCTTTGTGGGATGTGGTCAGTATTTATATAAATACAGAGACGTTACGACAGCCGCCTTCTTATCATTACACAACATTGTTTACCATGGTTACAGGAAGGATATTTTTTTCAATGACGTCACGTTTCATACGATTGATAAGTACCGTGTGGCAACACGTCCGATTCAATCGATCCGATTGACTCGTGCCAATAACTCGTACGAGTAACTCGGACCGATTTTATCGTATCGTGTAGCAGGCCCTTTACTGTTGGCACAACAGTGCCATCGATGACGCTCTCTATCTACGTCAATTTACATCTCAACGACAGCGATTGCCGTCCGTGTCGTTGTAAAGTTTGACCCATGTGAGTGATACAAAATCTATATTGAACATATGTCAGACCTCTGAAAATTGTGAAAACGATCGTTTTGTTCATTGATTTCTCTCGCAAATATCACACAAAATTTAGAACACCACTTAGGCCAGTATTTTTTAATTTTTAGGTTTACGAACAAGAACTTTTGTGAACAAAGGTAAGAGAAAGGAAAAAAAAAAAAAAAAAAAACCTGTTTGGGGTGTATCAGTAGGGGTGATTTTTTTTCTCTCACTGTTTTATTGACAATAGACAAGAATGGTAACTTTTTTTTCTTTAGAGCTATTTGTGGAAGTCGGCGGCAAAAAAAAGAAAAAAAAAAGTGAAAAATACATTTTAAAAAAAAGCGGGTTCGTAAACCGAATAATAAAAAAAATACTGGCCTTACTTGGATATAACGTGTTATGCAAAAAGGAAATTTGTGACCTGGATTTATTTCTGCGTAACTGATAAATGGGTCACACAGATTTTCCATTATCTGAGGCCTGTATGTGTGACACCAATCTTGATGTGCAGTACACTATAGTTCCGTTATGACACATCTATCTTTGATTTTTATATTTACATAATCTAATCAGTTTCCTTATATTTGCATCAATTTTACATTTTAATGACAGTATAAATTTCACACCGATGCTGGATTTGATCGCAAGTCATTAAAGTAACATTAAAGGGACATTCCTGAGTTTGCTGCATTGTAAAATGTTTCCGACTAATAAAATACTTCTACTAATAAACTTACATATTAAATATATTTTCTTGTTTAGGATATCAGTGTCTGTATATTCAATGTGTTTCTGGTTGTGTTAATATTTGTAAGAAGCCTAAACTGGATTTTGTCTTCAAATAATTTTGGTTGTACGAAAAAAAATATTTTAGGAAATAAAATGAAATTTACGCTATTACAAATATTAGAACAATCAGAAACACGTTTAATATACAGCCACCAATATGTTATGCAGGAATATATATCTGATATGTAATTACAAAATTACGACTGTTAAAAAATCTCTGTTAGTTGATAACTTCTTAAAAATTGCAGCAAACTCAGGAATGTCCGTTTAAAGTGACAGAAAAAAAGAAAGAAATGTTTTATTTAACGACGCACTCAACACATTTTATTTACGGTTATATGGCATCAGACATATGGTTAAGGACCACAAAGATTTGGAGAGGAAACCCGCTGTCGCCACATAGGCTACTCTTTTTACGACAGGCAGCAAGGGATCTTTTATTTGCGCTTCCCACAGGCAGGATAGCACAAACCATGGCCTTTGTTGAACCAGTTATGGATCACTGGTCGGTGCAAGTGGTTTACACCTACCCATTGAGCCTTGCGGAGCACTCACTCAGGGTTTGGAGTCAGTATCTGAATTAAAAATCCCATGCCTCGACTGGGATCCGAACCCAGTACCTACCAGCCTGTAGACCGATGGCTAACCACGATGCCACCGAGGCTGGTGCATTTAAAGTGACAGACCCTAGTTTTTAAACACTACGGTGTATTTTTCACTATCAGAGCTGTTTTTGATAGTTGGAATCAGACATTACTTACAAATGTAGATCTTATTGTTTAGATTATTAATTTCTGAACATCCAAGGATTTCTGGGCATCCTGGTGTTTCTAATATCACGAATACATTGTTCATATTTTAAAAAACTCATGTATCTTTGAGAAGTAACGATTATCAAGATGAGCTCTCGTCTATTGTTTTAGGGTTTTTCCTCATTTCAACATCAACAACCTTTGTTTCATTCTGTTGTAACTTTATCGTAATGTGCTACATATTTGTAGATTAACCGAAATTTAGTGTCCATTTTACAGGGGGGGGGAATGTTTTATTTAATGACGCACTCAACACATTTTATTTACGGTTATATGGCATCAGACATATGGTTAAGGACCACACAAATATTGAGAGAGGAAACCTGCTGTTGCCATTTCATGGGTTACTCTTTTCAATTAGCAGCAAGGGTTCTTTTATATGCACCATCCCATAAACAGGATAAGACATACCACACCTTTGATGTACCAGTTGTGGTGCACTGGCTGATACGAGGGATATAAACGCAAAATGGGTTGGTATAAATCATACGAGAGCCTTGTGTATGGAATTTAATTGTATTTAGGTGAAATTAGCGGGTGAGCCTTAACACAGGCATGCATTTAAAGCTGAGTATACCGAAAATAGCACTCGATATCGGTATCGTGTCAATAGCGAATACCGTACCTATACCGAGG
Source organism: Gigantopelta aegis (assembly GCF_016097555.1). NCBI lineage: Eukaryota > Metazoa > Mollusca > Gastropoda > Neomphalida > Peltospiridae > Gigantopelta > Gigantopelta aegis. The sequence continues at coordinate 4,064,376 of NC_054703.1, forward strand.
TAAATCACCCCAAAAATACCGATATAGACACCGAACCTAAAAGTTCAATACCGCCCAGCTCTAGTGCCATCGTTAAGTTCGAGCCCTGTTTACTCATGCTAATTTTCCCAATTCCATCAGCCATGGGTGAAACATCTTGGATCAATCAGTGTCAGTGTTAAAATGTGTGCGCACCTCGTTGAATCCGCCGTATGTTGTCTTGTAGAAATCGTCTTCATCATCGTCCTCCAACAACCGCGACATCTTACTGCCCGCATTCACGCGCCGGTCTCGGGTGGCGGCCATCTTCGGTCTCTTGTTCACGAAAACCACGCAGCAGTCAACACGAATACCAGGTAGCAGTCGACAAGCTGAATAAGGAAACAAAACACCTGTAGAAATTATTCTGAACATACATTTGAAGAAAACTAAATCTGTCTGTGTGTGTGTTATACTATAGCATTATATACTTTTCTTTACTCTAGATACGTGTTAAAATCCAGGCCCTTGTGAATATATTATTTTAATCAATTCTGCCTATAAAGTAGTAACTACATTATATGTGTATAAATTGTGTATATAATTACTGTAACTACCCAGGTCTTCTCCCTTTGCTTGGGCTGATATTTGTCAACAAGGGAATGGTCAAGAAAAAATAAACAGTTAAAAAAAATAATTACAAAATCTGTCAGTGTGTAATTTTTAGGTCAGACAGGAAATTACAATTCTCTCAAAATGTCTTGTCAGATGCTGTAATTTTACAGCATGGAATGATGTAAAACCACTCATTAATACTGACACCACAGGAAGAAACCTGACAGCACCTCCTTTCAATAATGTTCTGGTCAAATATGTAGGTGTTGATGGCCTTTTTCTTGCAGTGTGTATATTAGTGATTAATACATAATAGGTAAAATTAGACCTGTTAACCCTCCCGGATTCCGCAGTCGTCTCCCAGTATTTGATCAAATCTCCCGCCTCCTCCCAGTGGGCGATCACGTGATCTACGTCACGAAATAGGTCACCGAGCTTTGTAATTCTTGCGACGGAGTGTCGGAGTGATTAATATTAATATGTGGATTTCTTTTAATCAGTTAACTCGAAAATGATCGATGTAAATGTATTTGACGTCAAACATAGGATTGTTGTGGTATTAGAGCGGAAATCTTTGCCAACTTTTTGGTTGTCGGGAATTGCCAAAAAAATACATAGCTTGGTCTCTGACTGTAATGAGAGCGTATTTATGTCCAAATGTCCGTCTAGCTCTCTTACTGGAATCCGGGTCGTTTCGCCCTTATTCCTATTCGACCCCGAGTCATTTCGCCCTTATTCCCCATCGCCCCGAGTCATTTCGCCCTTAGAATGAGTCGTTTAGTCCTCCATTATGAGTCGTTTCGCCACTATGTATTGGGGTGGTTTTAGTATGCAAAATTTGGTATATAAAAATAATTTTACCCATAATTTTGTCGTAATAGTCACCTAACAGGCAACAAGGTTGTAGACTTAAACGTAAAATCCGAAACAAAATGTGGACAACTACAATAAATTGCTCCTACCTTTATTTTTCATTAGATTTTACCCACATTTTGTCCAGACAGAAATCTTGAAAAAACAACTACAATGGCATGGATTCCACATACTAGATGATAACCATATCACCTGTATCGACTTCACTGAGATCCCATAGGGCAAAAAGCATGTAATTTTGTGCCGGCTGCCATTTTGACTTTTTATGGAATATTTTACAAGAGGGGTGAAAGGATATGACTTAATCTAACAACCGTTGAATGTAATAACATGTTATGATATAAATGCAAATGTGATGACGTCATATTATTTTATTATTATTAATATTATTTGATTGTTTAAAGATACAACTAGAGATCATTGATTTTATATTAATATTTTAGAGTCTTTCACCCCTCTTGAAGAGTATTCCATAAATAAAAAAAATGGCAGACAGCAGAAAACTGCATGTATTTAAATGTAAACTGAAGCAAATGGACCTTTTAATATTTCATCATAAATCTTCTTCAGCATAGATGTAAACATGACATGTCAATGGATATTACAGAAGCCAATTACGCAATTTTGCAAAAAAAACGGTCCCCCACCCACCCATACACACACCAAAGCACTTTATAACTAATATGTCCTATCGACAATATCATTGTGTAGGCTAGTCTTTGTACTTATTAATATAAAATACATCAGGCCCGTAGGAACTGGGATGGTGTGAGGGGAGGGGTTCTTTAAAATATTGCACATAATAACATACAGTGCTGTCCGGTGTATCGGCGCACCCAAGCTTTCAAGGACCATTTTCTATGTGAACATTGTGAAATATTTAATAAAATGCGTCTCTCATCAATGAAGAAGTGCATAATCTGAAATACACTACAAACTGTTTTATGTCTGTAGTAAATAAACATTTTAAAATGGTGCATAAATATAGGCACCCCCTTGTATCCAAAACGATTTGCATGTCCGGTGATTCGGCGCAGTAGATGTAGATCGTTGACCCCGCTATTTATAAACCGCCCATGACCTCACTTTTAGCCCATAAACGCTACACTATTGTCCCAGAATTATTTTAGTACTTTTTTGTTTTGTCTTGTTAAAAATATTACTATCAAAATGAACGATCACATATGACCCATCTCATGATCAGTTTCGGAATCGTTTTCTCGAGTGGCACAGTACTGCAGATGCATACATGTTCATTGTCATGCATGGCTAAGATGCCTACATGGATTTTATTTTTCTCGGGTAGATTGTGCACACACGTGGATCTTATTTCGCTTTTATTTTTTATAACAATGTGACAATTGTGAACTGGAATGACTGTCAATTAAGGTGTAAAATTTTCGTTTTGTTTGCATTTGCCTGTGTTTTCTTTTTCGGTTTAAATAAAAAAATAACCGAACAAAAATAATTACATTTATACTGTTTAGTATAATTTTTAAAATGTGGGAAAGGTTAACTTTTTAACTGGTTTTAACATAAGGATTACATATCATAAACATAAACAGGATGACCTATAATTATTCGCGTTTATAAAAAAAAAAATTAATTGCACGGAAACAATAAATATGGTGAACTTGATTATTGAAAAAGGAATTGAACTTTTAATTCGTAAAAACTTACAACATTTAAGCATACTCAAGCAAAATTCTAAAAAAAACCGGACGCGCTGATACACCGGACACGGTTGTAGGTATAATATCCGCCCGGTTAATTATAAATATGTTGATACTTGATTAACCACTGAAAAAGGGGTTAGGGGTTGAACTTTTGGGGTTCGTTGGGGTGGGGTTCGGGTTGGGGTTGGGGTGGGGTTTGGGGTTTTCCTAAGGGTGGGGGTTGGGGTTGGGGCAAAATTGGGGTTGTGGGGTTAGAATAGGGAGGGGGGGACGCGCCGATACACAGGACACGGTTGTATACATATAAATGGTGTTTATGGTTGATAAAGGGTTACAAATTGATAACCTATATCTGATTTGCAACTAGAGTCACGTAAATAAATTTATTCATCATTCACAAACATAAACATGAGGGCGAAACGACCCTGTATAGAGGGCGAAACGACCCGGTATGGGGGCGAAACGACACGGGGCGATCGGGAATAAGGGCGAAACGACCTGATACCCTCTTACAGACACGACACTTCAAATCACTTGTCCGTCGGTCCGCGTCTGTTTGAAACAACTGTAAAGCTACCAAATCAAAGAATAATATTCTTCCGGAACTTTCTACCACTATTCTCCATACACAGAAAACATAAAAACAACCACTTACTTCACTTAAATGTACATACGACAATTAAAATAAAATTAAACTTAACAACTTTTCTGATGTCGTCCAACACATTATTGAATTTCTTTCACAAAAGAGTTTTCCGTTGCAAGTTGTTGCCTCCCTTGCATCGAAGTCTGCCGGGACTGCGTTCAGCGACAGCGAGCGACTATTTGATTGGTACCTTGTCTGGTCGTTCGGTTTAAAGTGAAGCGTCTTTATTATTAATATTATTATTATTATTGTTGTTATTGTTGTTGTTATTATAATTTGTTGTTGTTGTTGTTTGGGTGTGTGTGGGGTTTTTGTGGGGGTTTTTGTGTTTTTTTGTGGGGTTTTTTGTTTGTTTGGTTTTTTGTTTGTTTTTTTAGGGGGGGGGGGGGGGGCATTTCTGCTCAGTCTGACCAGACGCAGCTGTAATTTGATTCCTTTCTATTATTTACTAGATGTAACCCGTGTATCACACACACACACACGCACACAAACACAAACACACACGCACGCGCGCACGCACGCACGCGCGCGCGCGCGCGCCTATATAGCCATTACGGTTGTATTTATAGATTCACCGTTGTACGCAATATTTATCACAATGCGGCATCGGACCCATAAGTACAAAGAAGGCTGTCGGCAGTACAGATAAACATGCCCTGCGTATTGTGTTAATACTAGTGTCAGCCCTGATTATAGAGTAGTAGTAGTAGTAATGGTAGTACTAGTAGTAGTAGTGATGTGGTAGTAGTGGTAGTGATGGTAGTGATCGTGGTACTCACAATGGTTGTAGTAGTGGTAATACTAGTAGTAGCAGTAGTAGTAGTGGTGATGGTGGTGGTAGTAGTAGTAGTAGTAGTAGTAGTAGTAGTGGTGGTAGTAATACTAGTAGTAACAGTAGTAGTAGTAGTAGTAGTAGTAGTAGTTGTACTACTAGTAGTAGTGGTGGTAATACTAGTATAGTAACAGTAGTAGTAGTAGTAGTGGTGGTGGTGGTAATACTAGTAGTAACATTAGTAGTAGTAGTGATGGTGGTGGTAGTAGTAGTAGTAGTAGTAGTGATAGGAGTAGTAGTAGTAGAAGTAGTAGTGGTGATGGTGGTAGTAGTAGTAGTAGTAGTAGTGATAGGAGTAGTAGTAGTGGTAATACTAGTAGTAGTAGTAGTAGTAATGGTGGTAGCAGTAGTAGTAGTAGTAATGATAGGAGTAGTAGTAGTAGTAGTAGTGATAGGAGTAGTAGTAGTAGTAGTAGTGGTAATACTAGTAGTAGTAGTAGTAGTAGTAGTAG
>NC_054703.1:4079427-4101927 GCF_016097555.1 Gigantopelta aegis
TGTTGGTCGTTAGTTGTTAGTCGTTAGTTGTTAGTCGTTAGTTGTTAGTCGTCAGTTGTTAGTTGTTAGTCGTTAGTTGTTGGTCGTTAGTTGTCAGTTGTTAGTCGTCAGTTGTTAGTCGTTAGTTGTTGGTCGTTAGTTGTTAGTCGTTAGTTGTTGGTCGTTAGTTGTTAGTCGTTAGTTGTTAGTCGTCAGTTGTTAGTTGTTAGTCGTCAGTTGTTAGTCGTTAGTTGTTAGTTGTCAGTTGTTAGTTGTCAGTTGTTAGTTGTTAGTCGTTAGTGAGAGAGTGTACTGGTCTTACAACTACCCATTAAGTCGTTAAAATTCACTCTGGGTGGGAGCCGGTACCGGGCTGCGAACCCAGTACCCACCAACCTTATCTTCGATGGCTAAACCACGACACCACCGAGGCCGGTATATGTCCATCAAACACTATTAATGCGAAGGTGTCACATGTTTACCTTCACAGACAGTGCGTGACCTTTTGACTCCCTCCACCTAATTAATAATCCAGTTTGTACATACCACATATATCAGTGTGTAGAAGGGTTTATACCCATAACTATTTATTGCCCTCGCGTCATGTACAACAGGAGGGGCGCGATTTACCTCAGTCGGTTGAGTGCTCGCTTCAGGTGCTTGCGTCGTAGGATCGAACCACCTCGATGGATCCATTCAGTTGACTGGGGTTTTTCTCGTTCCATCCAGTGCACCACAACTGCTCGTGGTACGTGCTCTTCTGTCTGTGGGCAAAGTGCATATCAAAGATCCCTTGCTGCATTAAGAAAAATGTAACAGGTTTCCTCTGATGACTACCAGTCAGAATTACCAAATGTTTGACATCCAATTAATTAAGCAACGTGCTCCAGTGGTGTCGTTAAACAAAACAAACACACTATTAACAGGCATAGCGCTATTTAAAAAAACCCCACACAACCACAAGATATTGCCCGCCTAGGTGGAGCCGACCCGAGTCTGACCCGTGGACTAGGTGTCACGATGGAGCAGGCTCATATATGGTGTGGGGGTGGGTGGAGGGGGCATTCGAACCCCTACTTTCAGCTAGAGGCCGAGTCCGCCCAATATTTTCAAAGATTTTAACTTGGTTTTCCCTACTAAAGCCGCAGGTTAAAGGAAGGAAATGGTTGATTTAACGACGCACTCAACACATTTTATTTACGGTTATATGGCGTCGGACATATGGCACACACATATTGAGGGAGGAAACCCCCTGTCGCCACTTCATGGGCTACTCTTTTCGAGTAGCAGCAAGGGATAGCACATACCACGGCCTTTGATGTACCAGTCTTGGTGCACTGGCTAGAACGAGAAATAGCCCAATTGGCCCATTGACGGGGATCGATCCCAAATCAGCCACGCATCAAGCGAGCGCTATACCACTGGGCTACGTCCCGTCCACAAGCAACATATTTAAGGGCGGGGCGTAGCGCATTGGTAAAGCGTTCGCCTGGTGCGCTTTCGCTCTCGGATCGATCCCCGTCGGTGGGCCCATTTGGGCTACTTCTCGTTCCAGCCAGTGCACCACGACTGGTATATCAAAGGCCGTGGTATGTCTTATCCTTTTGTGGGATGTAGTATATACAAGATCTCTTGCTATTGATGGAAACATGTATCGGGTTTCCTCTATAAGACTACATGTCAGAATTACCAAATGTTTCACATCCAACAGCCGATGATTAATAAATCGATGTGCTCTACAGTGTCGTTAAACAAAACAAACTTTACTTTCATCATATATATGTGTTTACTGTTTAATATACTGAAGCAAAATAGACACTTCAGATTCTTATATAAAATATAAAACAAACACACATTTCAACTTATTGTCGTGCTTTATACCCAATTAGGGTTCAATCACGCTGTAATGGACAGAACAGTGGGTTAGTTATTAGTGGTTAGTGAGAGAAAATATGGTGTAATGGTCTTACACCTACCCATTGAGTCGTTAAAACTCGCTCTGGGTGGGAGCCGATACCGGGATGCGAACCCTGTACCTACCATCCTTATGTCGGATGACATAACCACAACACCACCGAGGCCGGTACAGACAAACAATCAAGCGAACAAATGAACGAACAGTGCGAGTGCGAATAATATTTGCATGCTCATATACCATTAGAGTTTCGAGCATGTCCGTCCCGGGGCCTGTCTCTGGACAGAAAAAAATTAAGCGGACAATTTTGAAATTTACATCCAAAAATTAAATAGTGGGCCTTTAAAATTTTGATGCGCATCTCTAATTAATATAATTAATAAAGAAAATTATATTCATTAAATTTGGTCGCTAGATTAGATCGGGTGGTCAAAAAGAAATTAAATAAGATCGGTGGCCTGACTCGGGATGGAGGGGGGTGGGGGAGTAGAGTTGAAAATGGGCAGAATTTTGAAAATCGCAATTAGTAAAAAAAAGTTAATAGAATTAAAAAAAAAGAAAAAAGAAGAAGAAGTTTATTTCGAATATTTATATAATTTGGAGCATTTTAGAAGGACAGTCCAAAAATAAATAAGAGAAAGAAGAGAGGATCGGACTATTTAATAATATTAAAAAAAGAAAGTAATTTCGACATAAACTTTTGAACGAAGGTCTAAAAGTTTAAAGTCCGATCTATATGTCCACGTGAGTGGCCTCGTTAAGGCCGTTAGGGTGCACAGCTTGTAGGGATGAGATGGGTTGCATCCCGTCAAGAAAACCCCTAGACTGACAGTCAATAGACGTTGAAGGTGTAGTGCTGTGCTGAAATACAGATCTTGAGAAGCCGGATCCGTCTGAACGAGAGAGGGAATCAGACTAGAGTATAGTCCAGTCGTCATGGGTTGGTATAGTGGTGCGGACGGGCCTGACTCCGGAGGATACGAGATGGTATCACAATAAAACAAAGTAAAGTCTATTTCTTCTTAGAGTGGGGCGGTCAATCTTCCAGTGCTGCTGGGACAGGCTCGGACATGTTGAGACTAAACGCGAACAACCGTGGCGTTCTGCAGAATGGCCATCATACGAGTCACGAAAAAAAAAAAGTCGACATAGTCAGCCGGAGAAATGACGTGGAGGCAAGGAATCTCGCTAAAAAAAGAATCCAACCTGGTGGTGCAGACTGTCAAAACGAGAAGCGTTTCAGCGTTCAGTCAGTTCCAATGGCCCATCCCAGTAGAAAACTTCACTTCGCTGACAAAAACAACGAAGTGAAGGATCCCCAAGTCGAGCCGCGAAAGCACGTGCAGTGTGCACAAGCGAAACAAACACGTCTTACTGCGTCGAGCTCTAGACTGGGAATGAAATTAACGAACAATCAAACACCTGCACATGGTGCACAGAACAGCGCGGCAGTTAGATGTCATTAGGTAGTATCAGGTTTTCTGCCAGAGGATATAAACGGTAAAATTACGTGCCATAAAATAACCGGCCTCGGTGGCGTCGTGGTTATGCCATCGGTCTACAGGCTGGTAGGTACTGGGTTCGGATCCCAGTCGAGGTATGGGATTTTTAATCGAAAAAGAAAGAAAGAAAGAATGTTTTATTTAACGACGCACTCAACACATTTTATTTACGGTTATATGGCGTCAGACATATGGTTAAGGACCACACAGATTTTTAGAGGAAACCCGCTGTCGCCACTACATAGGCTACTCTTTCTGATTAGCAGCAAGGGATCTTTTATTTGCGCTTCCCACAGGCAGGATAGCACAAACCATGGCCTTTGTTGAACCAGTTATGGATCACTGGTCGGTGCAAGTGGTTTGAACCTACCCATTGAGCCTTGCGGAGCACTCACTCAGGGTTTGGAGTCGGTATCTGGATTAAAAAACCCATGCCTCGACTGGGATCCAAATCCAGTACCTACCAGCCTGTTGACCGATGGCCTACCACGACGCCACCGAGGCCGGTTTTTTAAATCGAAATACCGACTCCAAACCTCAATGGGTAGGTGTAAACGACTTGCACCGACCAGTGATCCATAACTGGTTCAACAAAAACCATGGTTTGTGCTATCCTGCCTGTGGAAAGCGCAAATAAAAGATCCCTTGCTGTCTGTCGTAAAAGTGTAGCTTATGTGGCGACAGCGGGTTTCCTCTAAAAAAAACCCTGTCAAAATGACCATATGTTTGACGTCCAATAGCCGATGATAAGATAAAAATATCAATGTGCTCTAGTGGCGTCGTTAAATAAAACAAACTTTACTTTACTTTTTGCTCTAAAATCTTGGAAATTAATGGATATAGTTTTATAATTTTTAAAAAGATAATAGTAAGAAAGGTGTTGATTAAAATTTATCAAAGTACAGTGTACATGAAATGCAGTGTCCATTTTGGAAAGAGTTCACATTTAGTGTTTGTTTAGTTTTTAGTATTACGTACCCTCAGTTTATTATCTGGCACAAAGCCAAAGTGTCAATTCGAAACCTGCCAATTGACGCTTTGGCTTTGGAAATGGGTTTTTTGTTTGTTTTCGTTAAATAAAACATTTCCAAATCTAAAGCCTCAATTCGCAGGTTTCGAACCTATTGCACTGACATTAATTTTAGTTCAGAATTAAAAAACTTTATAATGCTATGATCGGACAGTATCAGTAAAAATGTGATATCGCATATTAAAATAGCAGCACAATATTTCTTATTTACGTTCCAAAATGTAAATATTCTGAAAATAATTTAAACATTGTTTTGCATGGATTGTTTATTTAAATTTAGTGGCTGAACTATTTTATTCACTTGACAAAGCAAAAGCAAAATCTACCAAATGACTATACAAATAAAGTTTTACAGATATCAAGTGACTATACATATAAAGTTTTACAGATATCAAGTGACTATACAGATACAGTTTTACAGATATCAAGTGACTATACAGATACAGTTTTACAGATATCAAGTGACTATACAGATACAGTTTTACAGATATCAAGTGACTATACAGATACAGTTTTACAGATATCAAGTGACTATACAGATACAGGTTTACAGATAATATGTGACTATACAGATACAGTTTTACAGATATCAAGTGACTATACAGATACAGTTTTACAGATATCAAGTGACTATACAGATACAGTTTTACAGATATCAAGTGACTATACAGATACAGTTTTACAGATATCAAGTGACTATACAGATACAGTTTTACAGATATCAAGTGACTATACAGATAAAGTTTTACAGATATCAAGTGACTATACAGATACAGTTTTACAGATATCAAGTGACTATACAGATACAGTTTTACAGATATCAAGTGACTATACAGATAAAGTTTTACAGATATCAAGTGACTATACAGATACAGTTTTACAGATACTATGTGACTATACAGATAAAGTTTTACAGATATCAAGTGACTATACAGATACAGTTTTACAGATATCAAGTGACTATACAGATAAAGTTTTACAGATATCAAGTGACTATACAGATACAGTTTTACAGATATCAAGTGACTATACAGATACAGTTTTACAGATATCAAGTGACTATACAGATACAGTTTTACAGATACTATGTAACTATACAGATACAGTTTTACAGATATCAAGTGACTATACAGATACAGTTTTACAGATATCAAGTGACTATACAGATACAGTTTTACAGATATCAAGTGACTATACAGATACAGTTTTACAGATATCAAGTGACTATACAGATACAGTTTTACAGATATCAAGTGACTATACAGATACAGTTTTACAGATATCAAGTGACTATACAGATACAGTTTTACAGATACTATGTGACTATACAGATACAGTTTTACAGATATCAAGTGACTATACAGATACAGTTTTACAGATATCAAGTGACTATACAGATACAGTTTTACAGATACTATGTAACTATACAGATACAGTTTTACAGATATCAAGTGACAATACAGATACAGTTTTACAGATATCAAGTGACTATACAGATACAGTTTTACAGATATCAAGTGACTATACAGATACAGTTTTACAGATATCAAGTGACTATACAGATACAGTTTTACAGATATCAAGTGACTATACAGATACAGTTTTACAGATATCAAGTGACTATACAGATACAGTTTTACAGATACTATGTGACTATACAGATACAGTTTTACAGATATCAAGTGACTATACAGATACAGTTTTACAGATATCAAGTGACTATACAGATACAGTTTTACAGATATCAAGTGACTATACAGATACAGTTTTACAGATATCAAGTGACTATACAGATACAGTTTTACAGATATCAAGTGACTATACAGATACAGTTTTACAGATATCAAGTGACTATACAGATACAGTTTTACAGATATCAAGTGACTAAAACATTCATCTTGCAAGCAACTATATAGTGCAGATGAAATGGGTAAGGATGGAAAAAGCTTATGTACATCTAATTCGTGGGGGTTTTTTTTATATTTGGACTTCAAACAATTATAAGTTATATAATTAGTAAATATAAACGTAATGGATATTCTAACAGATTTTGTGAAATATTGTTATAATAATGATTTTATCGCCTGTGAATTTAACGTTTTACCTCATGCAATATTTAAGATGTTATCGATTAACAGAGATTATTTAACGATTGTAATTACATATCAACTATATTTTTCTGCATAAAATATTAGTGGCTGTATACTAAACGTCTTTCTGATTGTTCTAATATTTGTACTAGGTTAAATTTATTTCCTAAATTAGTGTTTATTCGTATGTACGAAATTATGTAAAGACAAACTCCAGTTTGGGCTTCTTACAAATATTAAGACGACCAGAAACACACTGAATATATAGACACTAATAATAATAATAATAATAGATTTTTATTTCAGATCAGTGATCCATAGAACATATATAAACATCACATACAAAACTGATTACATACTATACAGCAGCTTGTGCCAGCGATTTACACATACAGATTTGACGTACACAGTTGTACACCGCAGGTGGGCAAGTAGGTCATTTGAAGTTGTTTCGATTCTGCTCTTCAGCGAATATGCTGTTGAGCGAAGTAAAGCGCCAAAGCTTTTTACTCGATGACTGACAAACATCTTGCTGGCACTGTATGGTCGTCGTTGTCCGATCATCCATCGGTATGCATTATTATAACATATGTTAAGATCCTTCATGGTATCCTGTATAAATGTCACCCATAATGCACCCGCGTACAAATTACTATAATAACTCACAAATAATTGTGTTTTAACAGATTCTGAACATTTTGCAAATCGCCACAACAACATGTTTGCACGTACACAAAGGTCTCTATACTGTCGTTCAAGGTCTTTATCGTCCTTCATGTTTTTGCATATAATATGACCTAGATATTTATAGATGTCAACAAATTTCAATACATCACCACACAAATATATCGAAGGCACATTCATCAACATCAGAGTTTCTGGCTCAATACACATACAAACAGTTTTCATTGTATTATATATAATATCATAATCTTCTGCAAATTTCTCGCAAATCGTTAACATATTTCTTAATGCAAAAATAGATGGGCAAAGAAGTGACATATCATCAGCAAAACTGAAGTTATTTAGAAACACCCCACCAACATTACACCCAAATGCACATTTTGACAACTGTAGGTTAAGGTCATCAATATATATATATATATATATATATATATATATATATATATATATATATATATATATATATATATATATATATATATATATATATATATATATATATATATATATATATATATATATATATATATATATATATATATATATATTAAATAATAAGAGTGACATTACCCCCACCTTGACGAACGCCATTTGTTACATTAAACGTACAGGAAATATATGCACCCCATTTTACACTAAACAATTGGGTTAAATAACATGCTTTCAGAAAGCGAGCTACAAAAGTAGGCACGCCTTTGTTCAAAAATGTCATATATAATGTCCAATGATTTACTCGGTCAAAGGCTTTTTTCGAATCCAAAAAGCATATAATAATACACACAGTGTAAAACATGTAATAAAACTTACCTGGGTTGTACAGGAAGTCTGTTATCTACAGTGTGTACAGACACGGTGGTATATAATAACACACCCAGTGTAAAACATGTAATAAAACTTACCTGGGTTGTACAGGAAGTCTGTTATCTACAGTGTGTACAGACACGGTGGTATATAATAACACATACAGTGTAAAACATGTAATAAAACTTACCTGGGTTGTACAGGAAGTCTGTTATCTACAGCGTGTACAGACAAGGTGGTATATAATAACACATACAGTGTAAAACATGTAATAAAACTTACCTGGGTTGTACAGGAAGTCTGTTATCTACAGTGTGTACAGACACAGTGGTATATAATAACACACACCCAGTGTAAAACATGTAAAAAAAATGTACCTGGGTTGTACAGGAAGTCTGTTATCTACAGTGTGTACAGATAAGGTGGTATATAATAACACATACAGTGTAAAACATGTAATAAAACTTACCTGGGTTGTACAGGAAGTCTGTTATCTACAGTGTGTACAGACACAGTGGTATATAATAACACACACCCAGTGTAAAACATGTAAAAAAAATGTACCTGGGTTGTACAGGAAGTCTGTTATCTACAGTGTGTACAGATAAGGTGGTATATAATAACACATACAGTGTAAAACATGTAATAAAACTTACCTGGGTTGTACAGGAAGTCTGTTATCTACAGTGTGTACAGACACGGTGGTATATAATAACACACACACAGTGTAAAACATGTAATAAAACTTACCTGGGTTGTACAGGAAGTCTGTTATCTACAGCGTGTACAGACACGGTGGTATATAATAACACACCCAGTGTAAAACATGTAATAAAACTTACCTGGGTTGTACAGGAAGTCTGTTATCTACAGTGTGTACAGACACGGTGGTATATAATAACACATACAGTGTAAAACATGTAATAAAACTTACCTGGGTTGTACAGGAAGTCTGTTATCTACAGCGTGTACAGACAAGGTGGTATATAATAACACATACAGTGTAAAACATGTAATAAAACTTACCTGGGTTGTACAGGAAGTCTGTTATCTACAGTGTGTACAGACACAGTGGTATATAATAACACACACCCAGTGTAAAACATGTAAAAAAAATGTACCTGGGTTGTACAGGAAGTCTGTTATCTACAGTGTGTACAGATAAGGTGGTATATAATAACACATACAGTGTAAAACATGTAATAAAACTTACCTGGGTTGTACAGGAAGTCTGTTATCTACAGTGTGTACAGACACAGTGGTATATAATAACACACACCCAGTGTAAAACATGTAAAAAAAATGTACCTGGGTTGTACAGGAAGTCTGTTATCTACAGTGTGTACAGATAAGGTGGTATATAATAACACATACAGTGTAAAACATGTAATAAAACTTACCTGGGTTGTACAGGAAGTCTGTTATCTACAGTGTGTACAGACACGGTGGTATATAATAACACACACACAGTGTAAAACATGTAATAAAACTTACCTGGGTTGTACAGGAAGTCTGTTATCTACAGCGTGTACAGACACGGTGGTATATAATAACACACCCAGTGTAAAACATATAATAAAACTTACCTGGGTTGTACAGGAAGTCTGTTATCTACAGCGTGTACAGACACGGTGGTATATAATAACACATACAGTGTAAAACATGTAATAAAACTTACCTGGGGTGTACAGCAAGTCTGTTATCTACAGTGTGTACAGACACTGTGGTATATAATAACACACCCAGTGTAAAACATGTAATAAAACTTACCTGGGTTGTACAGGAAGTCTGTTATCTACAGTTTGTACAGACACGGTGGTATATAATAACACACACCCAGTGTAAAACATGTAATAAAATTTACCTGGGTTGTACAGGAAGTCTGTTACCTACAGCGTGTACAGACACGGTGGTATATAATAACACATACAGTGTAAAACATGTAATAAAACTTACTTGGGTGGTACAGGAAGTCTGTTATCTACAGTGTGTACAGACACGGTGGTATATAATAACACACACAGTGTAAAACATGTAATAAAACTTACCTGGGTTGTACAGGAAGTCTGTTATCTACAGTGTGTACAGACACTGTGGTATATAATAACACATACAGTGTAAAACATGTAATAAAACTTACCTGGGTTGTACAGGAAGTCTGTTATCTACAGTGTGTACAGACACGGTGGTATATAATAACACACACAGTGTAAAACATGTAATAAAACTTACCTGGGTTGTACAGGAAGTATGTTATCTACAGTGTGTACAGACACGGTGGTATATAATAACACACCCAGTGTAAAACATGTAATAAAACTTACCTGGGTTGTACAGGAAGTCTGTTATCTACAGCGTGTACAGACACGGTGGTATATAATAACACACACAGTGTAAAACATGTAATAAAACTTACCTGGGTTGTACAGGAAGTATGTTATCTACAGTGTGTACAGACACGGTGGTATATAATAACACACACACAGTGTAAAACATGTAATAAAATTTACCTGGGTTGTACAGGAAGTCTGTTATCTACAGTGTGTACAGACACGGTGGTATATAATAACACACACAGTGTAAAACATGTAACAAAACTTACCTGGGTTGTACAGGAAGTCTGTTATCTACAGTGTGTACAGACACGGTGGTATATAATAACACACACCCAGTGTAAAACATGATATAAAACTTACCTGGGTTGTACAGGAAGTCTGTTATCTACAGTGTGTACAGACACGGTGGTATATAATAACACACACAGTGTAAAACATGTAATAAAATTTACCTGGGTTGTACAGGAAGTTGGTTATCTACAGTGTGTACAGACACGGTGGTATATAATAACACATACAGTGTAAAACATGTAATAAAACGTACCTGGGTTGTACAGGAAATCTGTTATCTACAGTGTGTACAGACACGGTGGTATATAATAGCACACACCCAGTGTAAAACATGTAACAAAACTTACCTGGGTTGTACAGGAAGTCTGTTATCTACAGTGTGTACAGACACGGTGGTATATAATAACACACCCAGTGTAAAACATGTAATAAAACTTACCTGGGTTGTACAGGAAGTCTGTTATCTACAGAGTGTACAGACACAGTGGTATATAATAACACACACAGTGTAAAACATGTAATAAAACTTACCTGGGGTGTACAGCAAGTCTGTTATCTACAGTGTGTACAGACACGGTGGTATATAATAACACATACAGTGTAAAACATGTAATAAAACTTACCTGGGTTGTACAGGAAGTCTGTTATCTACAGTGTGTACAGACACGGTGGTATATAATAACACACACGGTGTAAAACATGTAATAAAACTTACCTGGGTTGTACAGGAAGTCTGTTATCTACAGTGTGTACAGACACGGTGGTATATAATAACACACACCCAGTGTAAAACATGTAATAAAACTTACCTGGGTTGTACAGGAAGTCTGTTATCTACAGTGTGTACAGACACGGTGGTATATAATAACACACACAGTGTAAAACATGTAATAAAACTTACCTGGGTTGTACAGGAAGTCTGTTATCTACAGTGTGTACAGACACGGTGGTATATAATAACACACACCCAGTGTAAAACATGTAATAAAACTTACATGGGTTGTACAGGAAGTCTGTTATCTACAGTGGGTACAGACACGGTGGTATATAAGAAAACATACAGTGTAAAACATGTAATAAAACTTACCTGGGTTGTACAGCAAGTCTGTTATCTACAGTGGGTACAGACACGGTGGTATATAATAAAACATACAGTGTAAAACATGTAATAAAACTTACCTGGGTTGTACAGCAAGTCTGTTATATACAGTGTGTACAGACACGGTGGTATATAATAACACATACAGTGTAAAACATGTAATAAAACTTACCTGGGTTGTACAGGAAGTCTGTTATATACAGTGTGTTTCAGACACGGTGGTATATAATAGCACACACCCAGTGTAAAACATGTAACAAAACTTACCTGGGTTGTACAGGAAGTCTGTTATCTACAGTGTGTACAGACACGGTGGTATATAATAACACACACCCAGTGTAAAACATGTAACAAAACTTACCTGGGTTGTACAGGAAGTCTGTTATCTACAGAGTGTACAGACACAGTGGTATATAATAACACACACAGTGTAAAACATGTAATAAAACTTACCTGGGTTGTACAGCAAGTCTGTTATCTACAGTGTGTACAGACACGGTGGTATATAATAACACATACAGTGTAAAACATGTAATAAAACTTACCTGGGTTGTACAGGAAGTCTGTTATCTACAGTGTGTACAGACACGGTGGTATATAATAACACACACGGTGTAAAACATGTAATAAAACTTACCTGGGTTGTACAGGAAGTCTGTTATCTACAGTGTGTACAGACACGGTGGTATATAATAACACACACCCAGTGTAAAACATGTAATAAAACTTACCTGGGTTGTACAGGAAGTCTGTTATCTACAGTGTGTACAGACACGGTGGTATATAATAACACACACAGTGTAAAACATGTAATAAAACTTACCTGGGTTGTACAGGAAGTCTGTTATCTACAGTGTGTACAGACACGGTGGTATATAATAACACACACCCAGTGTAAAACATGTAATAAAACTTACCTGGGTTGTACAGGAAGTCTGTTATCTACAGTGGGTACAGACACGGTGGTATATAATAAAACATACAGTGTAAAACATGTAATAAAACTTACCTGGGTTGTACAGCAAGTCTGTTATCTACAGTGGGTACAGACACGGTGGTATATAATAAAACATACAGTGTAAAACATGTAATAAAACTTACCTGGGTTGTGCAGCAAGTCTGTTATCTACAGTGGGTACAGACACGGTGGTATATAATAAAACATACAGTGTAAAACATGTAATAAAACTTACCTGGGTTGTACAGGAAGTCTGTTATCTACAGAGTGTAAAGACACGGTGGTATATAATAACACATACAGTGTAAAACATGTAATAAAACTTACCTGGGTTGTACAGGAAGTCTGTTATATACAGTGTGTACAGACACGGTGGTATATAATAACACATACAGTGTAAAACATGTAATAAAACTTACCTGGGTTGTACAGGAAGTCTGTTATATACAGTGTGTTTCAGACACGGTGGTATATAATAGCACACACCCAGTGTAAAACATGTAACAAAACTTACCTGGGTTGTACAGGAAGTCTGTTATCTACAGTGTGTACAGACACGGTGGTATATAATAACACACACCCAGTGTAAAACATGTAACAAAACTTACCTGGGTTGTACAGGAAGTCTGTTATCTACAGAGTGTACAGACACAGTGGTATATAATAACACATACAGTGTAAAACATGTAATAAAACTTACCTGGGTTGTACAGGAAGTCTGTTATCTACAGTGTGTACAGACACGGTGGTATATAATAACACACACCCAGTGTAAAACATGTAACAAAACTTACCTGGGTTGTACAGGAAGTCTGTTATCTACAGAGTGTACAGACACAGTGGTATATAATAACACACACCCAGTGTAAACCATGTAATAAAACTTACCTGGGTTGTACAGGAAGTCTGTTATCTACAGTGTGTACAGACACGGTGGTATATAATAACACACACCCAGTGTAAAACATGTAATAAAACTTACCTGGGTTGTACAGGAAGTCTGTTATCTACAGTGTGTACAGACACGGTGGTATATAATAACACACACCCAGTGTAAAACATGTAATAAAACTTACCTGGGTTGTACAGGAAGTCTGTTATCTACAGTGTGTACAGACACGGTGGTATATAATAACACACACAGTGTAAAACATGTAATAAAACTTACCTGGGTTGTACAGCAAGTCTGTTATCTACAGTGGGTACAGACACGGTGGTATATAATAAAACATACAGTGTAAAACATGTAATAAAACTTACCTGGTTTGTACAGGAAGTCTGTTATCTACAGAGTGTACAGACACGGTGGTATATAATAACACATACAGTGTAAAACATGTAATAAAACTTACCTGGGTTGTACAGGAAGTCTGTTATATACAGTGTGTACAGACACGGTGGTATATAATAACACATACAGTGTAAAACATGCAATAAAACTTACCTGGGTTGTACAGGAAGTCTGTTATATACAGTGTGTTTCAGACACGGTGGTATATAATAGCACACACCCAGTGTAAAACATGTAACAAAACTTACCTGGGTTGTACAGGAAGTCTGTTATCTACAGTGTGTACAGACACGGTGGTATATAATAACACACACCCAGTGTAAAACATGTAACAAAACTTACCTGGGTTGTACAGGAAGTCTGTTATCTACAGAGTGTACAGACAAAGTGGTATATAATAACACATACAGTGTAAAACATGTAATAAAACTTACCTGGGTTGTACAGGAAGTCTGTTATCTACAGGGTGTACAGACACGGTGGTATATAATAACACATACAGTGTAAAACATGTAATAAAACTTACCTGGGTTGTACAGGAAGTCTGTTATCTACAGGGTGTACAGACACGGTGGTATATAATAACACATACAGTGTAAAACATGTAATAAAACTTACCTGGGTTGTACAGGAAGTCTGTTATCTACAGAGTGTACAGACACAGTGGTATATAATAACACACAGTGTAAAATATGTAATAAAACTTACCTGGGTTGTACAGGAAGTCTGTTATCTACAGTGTGTACAAACACGGTGGTATATAATAACACACACCCAGTGTAAAACATGTAACAAAACTTACCTGGGTTGTACAGGAAGTCTGTTATCTATAGTGTGTACAGACACGGTAGTATATAATAACACACACAGTGTAAAACATGTAATAAAACTTACCTGGGTTGTACAGGAAGTCTGTTATCTACAGTGTGTACAGACACGGTAGTATATAATAACACACCCAGTGTAAAACATGTAATAAAACTTACCTGGGTTGTACAGGAAGTCTGTTATCTACAGTGTATACAGACACGGTGGTATATAATAACACATACAGTGTAAAACATGTAATAAAACTTACCTGGGTTGTACAGGAAGTCTGTTATCTACAGTGTGTACAGACACGGTGGTATATAATAACACACACAGTGTAAAACATGTAATAAAACTTACCTGGGTTGTACAGGAAGTCTGTTATCTACAGTGTGTACAGACACGGTGGTATATAATAACACACCCAGTGTAAAACATGTAATAAAACTTACCTGGGTTGTACAGGAAGTCTGTTATCTACAGTGTGTACAGACACGGTGGTATATAATAACACACACGGTGTAAAACATGTAATAAAACTTACCTGGGTTGTACAGGAAGTCTGTTATCTACAGTGTGTACAGACACGGTGGTATATAATAACACACACGGTGTAAAACATGTAATAAAACTTACCTGGGTTGTACAGGAAGTCTGTTATCTACAGTGTGTACAGACACGGTGGTATATAATAACACACACGGTGTAAAACATGTAATAAAACTTACCTGGGTTGTACAGGAAGTCTGTTATCTACAGTGTGTACAGACACGGTGGTATATAATAACACACACGGTGTAAAACATGTAATAAAACTTACCTGGGTTGTACAGGAAGTCTGTTATCTACAGTTTGTACAGACACGGTGGTATATAATAACACACACAGTACACTGATATTCTAAGCAAGAAAATATATTTAATATGTAAATTTAATCGTAGAAATATTTTATTAGTCGGAAACATTTTACAATGCAGCAAACTCAGGAATGTCCTTAAGTTTAACCGGTGAAACATCTTGACAACAGCAAGATGGCTAACGACGATACCACCGATGTCGGTACCGGGCTGCGAACCCTGTACCTACCAGCCTTATGTCCGATGACTTAACCACGACACCACCGAGGCCGGTACCGGGCTGCGAACCCTGTACCTACCAGCCTTAAGTCCGATGACTTAACGACGACACCACCGAGGCCGGTACCGGGATGCAAACCCTGTACCTACCAGCCTTATGTCCGATGACTTAACCACGACACCACCGAGACCGGTACCGGGCTGCGAACCCTGTACCTACCAGCCTTATGTCCAATGGCTTATCGACGACACCACCGAGGCCGGTACCGGGCTGCGAACCCTGTACCTACCAGCCTTATGTCCGATGGCTTAACCACGACACCACCGAGGCCGGTACCGGGCTGCGAACCCTGTACCTACCAGCCTTAAGTCCGATGACTTAACGACGACACCACCGAGGCCGGTACCGGGATGCAAACCCTGTACCTACCAGCCTTATGTCCGATGGCTTAACGACGACACCACCGAGGCCGGTACCGGGCTGCGAACCCTGTACCTACCAACCTTATGTCCGATGACTTAACCACGACACCACCGAGACCGGTACCGGGATGCAAACCCTGTACCTACCAGTCGTATGTCCGATGGCTTAACCACGATACCACCGAGGCCGGTACCGGGCTGCGAACCCTGTACCTGCCAGCCTTATGTCCGATGGCTTAACGACGACACCACCGAGGCCGGTACCGGGCTGCGAACCCTGTACCTACCAGCCTTATGTCCGATGGCTTAACGACGACACCACCGAGGCCGGTACCGGGCTGCGAACCCTGTACCTACCAGCCTTATGTCCGATGGCTTAACCACGACACCACCGAGACCGGTACCGGGCTGCGAACCCTGTACCTACCAGCCTTATGTCCGATGGCTTAACCACGACACCACCGAGGCCGGTACCGGGCTGCGAACCCTGTACCTACCAGCCTTATGTCCGATGGCTTAACCACGACACCACCGAGGCCGGTACCGGGCTGCGAACCCTGTACCTACCAGCCTTATGTCCGGTGGCTTAACGACGACACCACCGAGGCCGGTACCGGGCTGCGAACCCTGTACCTACCAGCCTTATGTCCGATGGCTTAACGACGACACCACCGAGGCCGGTACCGGGCTGCGAACCCTGTACCTACCAGCCTTATGTCCGGTGGCTTAACGACGACACCACCGAGGCCGGTACCGGGCTGCGAACCCTGTACCTACCAGCCTTATGTCCGGTGGCTTAACGACGACACCACCGAGGCCGGTACCGGGCTGCGAACCCTGTACCTGCCAGCCTTATGTCCGATGGCTTAACCACGACACCACCGAGGCCGACACCGGGCTGCGAACCCTGTACCTACCAGCCTTATGTCCGATGACTTAACCACGACACCACCGAGGCCGACACCGGGATGCGAACCCTGTACCTACCAGCCTTATGTCTGATGTCTCGCGGGTTGTTTGTGATGGATTATTAATACGTCCTTTTGACTTGCACTTTTCGCTTTTTTACTTCATACCTTGGACATCGTTAAACCAAGTCTCACTGTAGTCGCATTGTCTTTGTCTGAACAATGGCGCTTTCAGGCTCTAGACGAAATATAGTAACACCCGAGGCTCTTCTTCATTTTTTTTTTTTGTTGTTGTTGTTGTTGTTGTTGTTGTTGGTTTTGTTATTTCTTTTCTCTTTAAAAGAAAACAATTTATTTTTATTTTTTTATTTAAATTTTTTTACTTATTACTATTATTTTTTAAAATTAATTATTTATCTATTTATAGACTTTTAACGTCGGTGGTTGTTTCTTCAAATGGTTCTAAGTGCGAACTATTTTGACGTTTCGCATAGCGCAGTAGACCGGTTTTTGGCATTTCGTGGCGGCCGTCACGCAACAAGCCGAGACGCCTCAGTTGTCAAGTTTTGTGGGAAGAGTACACGTCGTGGAGTTCGTACGTTCTGCAATTTCCACCATGTTCGAGAGGTCCGCAATTTTCGCTGCAGGTTTGTTACCTATTAATCTATAGTTACGATATCATAACGGTAAATATCGATTACGGCCCGGAAGAAATTAGCGCTTCGTTATCAAATCTAATTAAAATGACGGAGGCAGACTTAGGCCGGGGCCACTTAATTTTGATCAAGTAATTATTTTTGGTCAAGTAATTATTTTTGATAAGAAGGAAGGAAATGTTTTATTTATCGACGTACTCAACACATTTTATTTACGGTTATATGGCGTCAGACATATGGTTAAGGACCACACAGATATTGAAGGAGGAAACCCGCTGTCGCCACTTCATGGGCTACTCTTTTCGATTGGCAGCAAGGGATCTTTTATATGCACCATCCCATAGACAGGACAGCACATACGACGGCCTTTGATGTACCAGTCGTGGTGCACTGGCTGGAGCGAGAAATAGCCCAATGGGCCCACTGACGGGGATCGATCCCAAACCGACCGCGCATCAAGCGAGCGCTTTACCCCTAGGCTACGTCTCGCCCCTATATTGTTGATAAGATACCAATGCCACCGAACTGCATGGCATTAAATTTCACACGCACACAACATCCCCGTATTACAGAATAGATCTACGCTTGATCAAGTTTTAACTGAAGAATTATCAAATATATGATATTCAATAGCTGATGATTAATAAAGCAATGTGCTCTAGTGGTGTTGTTAAACAAAAAAAACTAACTGAAGATTGTTTCAAAATTATCAAATGTTTGATATTTAATATCGGATAAATTATCAGTGTGCTCTAGTGGTGTAGTTACATAAAACAAACTCGAACTACAGACTGTGTCGTCATTATCAAAGGTTTGACATCCAATAGCCGATGGTTAATAATCAATGTGCTCTAGTGGTGTATTTAAACAGAACAAACTTTAACCGGATATTTTGTATCAGAATTACCAATGCGGCTTCTTTGGAATGTAAGTTCAGTCTCGTGTATTCAGTCAGGAACATTAAGCCCGTCTCGGGTTTCATAATAGAAAAGGAGAGGAAATGTTTTATTTAACGACGCACTCAACACATTTCATTTACGATTATATGGCGTCGGGCATATGGTTAAGGACCACACAGATATAGAGAGAGGACACCCGCTGTCGCCACTTCATGGGCTACTCTTTTTCGATTAGCAGCAAGGAATCATTTATATGCACGATCCCACAGACAGGATAGCACATACCACAACCTTTGTGATGCATTGGCTGGAACAAGATATAGCCCAATGAGCACACCGACGGGGATCGATCCCAGATGGACCGCGCGTCAAGCGAGCTCTGTACCACTGAGTTACGTAAATATACGTAAATATACAGTGGGTTGGGTTTGTTTTCATGTGTACATAAAGACAAATTATATTAAAAGGACATTCCTGAGTTTGCTGCAATTTTTAAGATGTTATCGACTAACAGAGAATTGTTAACGATTGCAATTACATATCAAATACATTTGTTTTGTATAAAATATTAGTGGCTGTATATTAAACGTGTTTCTGGTCGTTCTAATATTTGTACTAGGTTGAATTTCATTTTATTTCCTAAAATATTTGTTTTCGTACGTACGAAATTATTTGAAGACAAAGTCCAGTTTGGGCTTCTTGTAAATATTAAGACGACCAGAAACACATTGAATATACAGACACCGATATTCTAAACAAGAAAAAATATGTTTAATATGTAAGTTTAATCGTAGAAATATTTTATTAGTCGGAAACATCTTACAATGCAGCAAACTCAGGAATATCCCTTTAAGAGAAACATCTTACAATGCAGCAAACTCAGGAATGTCCCTTTAAGAGAAACATCTTACAATGCAGCAAACTGAGGAATATCCCTTTAAAGAGTTAATAAAGGTACAATTAGCCATTTTCAGGGTGCACACGACAATAGGTGCATGGTGCTTATAATTCAAAGCCTTCTTTTGGTCATATAATTCTAAACGATTGTGTAATCGAAAGTTGATCGGTTGGCGCCAACCGATTATAACCGATGATCGATGATGAAATCCCAACCGATTCCCATCACTAATTAATAGTGACATCTGATGGCCGAAATACACAACAGTATTTTTGATAACACGGAAATGGAGTTCATCAATATGTCGATTTGAAATCCTATAAACAAGAATTAAAACAAAGACTCTGCGGTCGATTCATACAACAGTTGGTGTTCGGATATTACAAACTCTTTTAAGGGTCGCGTTTATACATTATTCAAAACGAAATTTTATTTCGAAACCTGTTTGACGAGATTATCGTCTAATTTAAGATTACCGCTCGAAACAGGCAGATGGACTAATATTCCTGTAGAAAACATGCTGTGTGAAAATTGAAACACCATACTGGAGATGAATACCATTATTTATTCAAATGTAAAAATCGAAATATTTATAAACGTTAGAAGAAAACCTATATGTTATAGAACTAATCTTACAGTTTTAAAAATGAAAGGTATGCTGTCTTTGTGTAACTCATCTTTCTCGGTCGTACTTTTTATATAGAGGGTAGTTTGATTACGTACTCGGTGTCTATTGTTAAATATAGATAATCTATGACGTCATGCATGGTCCAGGTGTCTATTGTTAACTATAGATAATTTGTGACGTCATGCATGGTCCAGGTGTCCAGTGTTAACTATATGTAATCAGTGACGTCATGCATGGTATAGGTGTCCAGTGTTAACTATAGATAATATGTGACGTCATGCATGGTAACTATGTATGTGTAGTGTCCTATTTCAATTTATTACACCGCGGTGACGGAGATACCCGTGAGAGATTTTTCATATCCCACAATGTGAGATATGCTTTTTGAGAGGTCATGACCTCCGATCACTTTTCGCACCCTTGTTTTGGCTTTGTACATAATAAATGTAGCATATCTTACCGTAATTTCACTCGAAAGCCATATTTAGTAAAAGGTACAATGTTTTAATCACAAGATTTTCTTCAAACACATTCAGGTGTGCTGTTCAAAAAAAAAAAAAAATCAACAGCAATTTTGCACTGAAATTTTTCCAGCATTCTTAAAACGGAAACGTCATGTACCCAATTTATAGTTATTGTAAGGAGATGCAAAGTGACGTCATTGGAATACTGACGTCATTCAAATTCAAAACTAATTATTTCAATTCCTGTGTATTTGTTTGCTTTTTAGTATACACATGCTTTACAATTTACATCTGTTTACTACTAGTGTGTGTTATTTGTTTTAATTATTTTTATTTTTGGGATGGAGGGATGCATAATGACATTGCGAAAGCATAAATACTTTAACAGTATAAAAAGAATGCATAGGCA
Source organism: Gigantopelta aegis (assembly GCF_016097555.1). NCBI lineage: Eukaryota > Metazoa > Mollusca > Gastropoda > Neomphalida > Peltospiridae > Gigantopelta > Gigantopelta aegis. Next base: position 4,100,575 of record NC_054703.1, read on the forward strand.
AAGAAGGGTTATGCGCTCTGAATCACTCCGCTGTTTTGTTTACGTTCAGTGTCCTGTTTAGTGAGAGACAAAAAATATATTTGGCGACTCAAATTAATAATGTAGCGCGTTGTAATAAATAGAATACTATACTCGTCCCCGTGGGAGACCGTTTATATTACAACTCGTGTGTTGTCGATCGTACATCACTCGCTTCCGCTCGTGATGTACGATCGAAAACACACTCGTTGTAATATAAACGGTCTCTCACGGGGACTCGTTTAGTATTCTCTATGTATCTAAGCGTTGTTAAATAAATCCATTCGAATCCAAGTAAACAAACAAAAAACAAATCATGGTAACTGATATGGTGGTTTCCTATATGAAAGTGTGTATTGTTTAACGACACCACTACAGCACATTGATCTATTAATCATCGGCTATTGCATGTCAAACATTTGGTAATTTTGACATGTGGTATTAAAGAGGAAACCTGCTACATTGGTTGCAAGGGATCCGCGCACCATTCCGTAGACAGGATATCACATAGCACGGCCTTTAGTATACCAGTCGTGGAGCACTGGCTGGAACGAGAAAGAGCCCAATGGGCCCACCGACGGGGATCGATCTCAAACCGACCGCGCATCAAGCGATCGCTTTACCACTGTATGAGTTCCCGAATTATATTTGCTTTCGGCCATACTGGTTTATAGTTGGTCATAACTAGATATTAATCATTCAGTGTTGGTCATAACTAGATATTAATCATTCAGTGTTGGTCATAACTAGATATTAATCATTCAGTGTTGGTCATAACTAGATATTAATCATTCAGTGTTGGTCATAACTAGATATTAATCAATCAGTGTTGGTCATAACTAGATATTAATCATTCAGTGCAACTAAACGAGAAGTCAAAATATAATTATAGCTTGGTTAGCTGCCAGTCACTGCTGAATTAGGATTTTTATTTGGTTTCTGTCGTAACATGCTTTTTGTGGATTATTAATAGTTCATTACACAATATAAAGTATAAAACCCCGTTAGTTTGATGTCTTTGTTTAGTCAGTATTCGAATATTCGCTCGTCATTTTTATTGATTCTTACACACCCGTTGGTGAGAACATCATTCGTTATTTTTGATAACACATACCTGTTAACACACGTACGACATACGACTGGCTGCTCCTAGGTGATGACCAGGTCACCAATGCCATATATCCAATGAAAAACCTGCACGATAGAAATCAGTTACAATGTGACGTATAGTTAACCTGACTATGACCACTACAGCCACTAGCGCTGTAAATAACTTTTAGTCGGAAAATATGTTAACATTTGCTTAAACCCTCATTTTTGAGGATATGTAAGAAA
>NC_054703.1:4109427-4131927 GCF_016097555.1 Gigantopelta aegis
GTGTGGTGTGGTGCGGTGCGGTGTGGTGTGGTGTGGTGTGGTGTGGTGTGGTGTGGTGTGGTGTGGTGTGGTGTGGTGTGGTGTGGTGTGGTGTGGTGTGGTGTAGTGTAGTGTAGTGTAGTGTAGTGTAGTGTTGTAAAAAGTGTTACCACTGGCAGTAGCTATTAGTTGGTAAAGCGCTGGACTCTCATACTAAGAGTAGTGTGGTGTAGTGTAATGTAGTGTGGTGTGGTGTAGTGTGGTGTGGTGTGGTGTGGTGTGGTGTGTTGCGGTGTAGTGTAGTGTTGTAAAAAGTGTTACCACTGGCAGTAGCTATTAGTTGGTAAAGGGCTGGACTCTCATGGTGTGGTGTGGTGTGGTGTGGTGTGGTGTGGTGCGGTGTGGTGTGGTGTGGTGTAGTGTAGTGTAGTGTAGTGTTGTAAAAAGTGTTACCACTGGCAGTAGCTATTAGTTGGTAAAGCGCTGGACTCTCATACTAAGAGTAGTGTAGTGAAGTGTAGTGTGGTGTGGTGTGGTGTGGTGTGGTGTGGTGTGGTGTGGTGTGGTGTGGTGTGGTGTGGTGTGGTGTGGTGTGGTGTAGTGTAGTGTAGTGTAGTGTAGTGTGCCAGTAGCTAGAGATAATTTCCCTATTACTTGGTAAGGCGCTGGACTCTCATACTGAGAGTCCTTGGTTCGAATCCCCTCATTGGAGTTTGATTTATCCGTCCCATGTGGAGCCGATGTAGGGACTGGGTGTTACCCAGGGGGCTAAAATGGGAAAATGGACCCGGAGTGCTGTAAAAGGACTGCCACCTAAAATCGTATCTACATATATCTAGTATCACAACCTAGGTGGACATCCTTGCCAACAAGTTGCTGGACTTGTGTAGGTTGCTGTTAAATATCAAGCCCCTCTATGAAATTCACGCACGGTTTTTCATTTGCCCGGTAGTCAGTCTCTGATTTGTTCTGAAGTGTTTATGTTTCAAGCTGATTCCAAATGGATTTTGTCCCAAGGAAAACTGTCGTGGTCAGATACTGACTACTGGGCAAGTAAAAAAGACAGCGTGGGGCATCATATGTAACGGCGAATTACAAATGTTCAGTAGCTTGTTGGCAAGGTGGATTTCGCAGAGGGGCGTCATATGTAACGGTGAATTACAAATATTCATTAGCTTGTTGACAAGGTGGATTTCGCAGAGGGGCATCATATGTAACAGCGAATAACAAATGTTCAGTAGCTAGTTGGCAAGGTGGATTTCGCAGAGGGGCGTCATATGTAACAGCGAATAACAAATTTTCAGTAGGTTGTTGGCAAGATGGATTTCGCAGAGGGGCATCATATGTAACAGCGAATAACAAATGTCCAGTGGCTTGTTGGCAAGGTGGTTCACCTAGGTTCTGATCCTAGATATACGTAGACACACTGATGGAAAGAAATAATGGATGACACCAACACTAACAGGAGACAGTGACTGCAACCAAACCTCTCATCCACAGTGTCAACAAGTTAACCGACTAACGGACACTGAATATCACATTACTGTCATTCAGTCCAAAAATACATCTTTGAACTTGATACAAACAGTACGACGCTAATAGTGACTGAAACGTGGTCTACATTAACAACTGTTCCCTTATTTCTTTCTCTCAGTATGTGATTTTAGGTGGCAGACCTTTTACAGCACGCCAGTCGGAACCGTAACAGTTCAACTGCGAGTGGCCCACAGCTCCGGGACGTAGCTGCACTTGCGTGGGGACTGGGGCGGGCCGTAACAGTTCAACTGCGAGTGGCCCACAGCTCCGGGACGTAGCTACACTTGAGGGGGGACTGGGGCGGGCCGTAACAGTTCAACTGCGAGTGGCCCACAGCTCCGGGACGTAGCTGCACTTGAGGGGGGACTGGGGCGGGCCGTAACAGTTCAACTGCGAGTGGCCCACAGCTCCGGGACGTAGCTACACTTGAGGGGGGACTGGGGCGGGCCGTAACAGTTCAACTGCGAGTGGCCCACAGCTCCGGGACGTAGCTACACTTGAGGGGGGACTGGGGCGGGCCGTAACAGTTCAACTGCGAGTGGCCCACAGCTCCGGGACGTAGCTACACTTGAGGGGGGACTGGGCGGGCCGTAACAGTTTCAACTGCGAGTGGCCCACAGCTCCGGGACGTAGCTGCACTTGAGGGGGGACTGGGGCGGGCCGTAACAGTTCAACTGCGAGTGGCCCACAGCTCCGGGACGTAGCTGCACTTGAGGGGGGACTGGGGCGGGCCGTAACAGTTCAACTGCGAGTGGCCCACAGCTCCGGGACGTAGCTGCACTTGAGGGGGACTGGGGCGGGCCGTAACAGTTCAACTGCGAGTGGCCCACAGCTCCGGGACGTAGCTGCACTTGAGTGGGGACTGGGGCGAGACGTAACCCAGTGGTAAAGCGCTCGTTTGATGTGCGGTCGGTTTGTGATCGATCTCAATCGTTGGGCCCATTGGGATATTTCTCGTCACAGCCAGGGCACCACGACTGGTATATCAAAGGCCGTGGTATGTGCTATCCTGTCTGTGGGATGGTGCATATAAAAGCTCCCTTGCTACTAATGGAAAAATGTAGCGGGTTTTCTCTCTATGACTGTCAGAATGACCATATATTTGACATCCAATAGCCGATGATTAATAAATCAATCTGCTGTAGTGGTGTCGTTAAACAAAACAAACTTCTTCTCTTTTTTGAGTGAGCACTATTTGCAGAATCTACTCGCAGTTTTACCATTACTTCAGTTCGTAGAGCGCTAGACTCGTGGTTCCATTTCCCTTGGTGGAGGTTGATTTTTCTCTTACAGTTTTAGTAGTAGTAGTAGTAGTAGTAGTAGTAGTAGTAGTAGTAGTAGTCACTGGCGTAGGAAGCAGGGGAGAGGGACAAGGAGGCATATATATATATATATATATATATATTATATATATATATATATATATGTGTGTGTGTGTGTGTGTGTGTGTGTGTGTGTGTGTGTGTGTGTGTGTGTGTGTGTGTGTGTGTTGTGTGTGTGTGTGTGTGTGTGTTTGTTTCTCTCTCTCCGTTTGTGTGTTTGTGTGTGTGTGTCTCTCTCTCTCTCTCTCTCTCTCTCTCTCTCTCTCTCTCTCTCTCTCTATATATATATATATCCTCCTCTCTCTCTCTCTCTCCTCTCTCTCCCTCTCTCTCTCTCTCTCTCTCTCTCTCTCTCTCTCTCTCTCTCTCTCTCTCCCTCCCTCCCTCCCTCCCTCCCCCTCCCTCCCTCCCTCCCTCTCTCTCTCTAGTAGTAATAGAATAAGTAGTAGTTGTTGTAATAGTACTTGTAGTGGTAGTTGTAAGAGTAGTTGTAGTAGTAGTAGTTGTTGTTGTTGTAGTAGTAATTGTTGTTGTTGTAGTAGTAGTAGTAGTAGTAGTAGTAGTAGTAATAGTAGCGTAGTAGTAGTAGTAGTAGTAATAGAGAGAGAGAGAGAGAGAGAGAGAGAGAGAGAGAGAGAGAGAGAGAGAGAGAGAGAGAGAGAAGGAGAGAGAGACAGACAGACAGAGACAGACACAGAGAGAAAGAGACGGAGAGAGAGACAGACAGAGAGAGACAGATAGGTAGAGAGAGAGAGAGAGAGAGAGAGAGAGAGAGAGAGAGACAGACAGAGAGAGAGACAGACAGACAGACAGACAGACATACAGACATACAGAGACACAGAGAGAAAGAGACAGAGGAGAGAGACAGATAGGGAAAGAGAGAGAGAGAGAGAGAGAGAGAGAGAGAGAGAGAGAGAGAGAGAGAGAGAGAGAGAGAGAGAGAGAGAGAGAGAGAGGAGATAGAGAGAGAGAGACAGAGAGAGAGAGAGAGAGAGAGAGAGAGAGAGAGAGAGAGAGAGAGAGAGAGAGAAAGAGATATATAATTAGATTTCTTTTTCTTTCTCGCAGACCCCGCCACCTCTTTAAGTGGAACAATCCAAGTGACCGGAACTGGCGGAACAGGTAGACAACCTGCAGTGTGAGGGGGAGGGGGAGGGGCAATTAATAGTGAGGGGGCAGTTATATAGTATATTGCCTTGCAATGGGGAGGGCCGCATAATAATTTTTAGATTTTTGGGGCCAGTGCCCCCTAGAGCCCCCTATCCTTAGCTTTTGTTTCCTGTTATTATTGTTGTTCATAGACAGAAAGAAAATGGCTGCCAATATCCAGATTTAACCAAACATAACCGACGTTTGCATAGCTTTCTGACTGATAAAATGCTTCAGTTACATTTATTAAAAAAACAAAAACATTAATGTGATGCAATCTACAATCATAATGTAATGCACAGTAGCGGGTCCACACAATGCATTTGGGGTGGGGTGGGGGGGGGGTAATGGCGTGGCGCCACTGATTCAAGACATAAAATTACATGGATAAAGAAAGCAGAACGCATGATTATTAATATTAATATTATTATTATTGTTATTATTATTATTATTATTATTATTATCATAATTATTATCATTATCATTTTTATTATTATTGTCATTATTATTACTATTATTATTATTATTATCACCATCATCATTATTGTTATTATTATGATTATGATGATTATGATTATGATTATGATTATTATGATGATTATGATTATGATTACGATTATGATTATGATTATGATTATGATTATGATTATGATTATGATTATGATTATGATTATGATTATTATTATTATCATTATTATTATTATTATTATTACCTCGTTTAGGGTCTACTGATTTCGGGCCTACTAACACCGATCCGTTTATAGGAAGCACTGATCCCCTAAGTAACTTGGTCACCTCGACAGTCAACACGGCGGACCAGCTGTCGGGAATGGGACAAGTTGATGGAACCGGAGCGCAGACAGGAAGTGGCGTGTTAACCGGAACTGATTTACTTTCCGGGACCGACCAGCTGAGTCAGATCGACCCGCTCGCCGGAACTGATTTAACAGGAAGTACAAACACGCAAACGGCTGGAACCGAACCGGTTCTAATTTCCGGAACAGATCTGTTGACCGGAACCGGATTAACGGGAAGTGGAAATACACAGACGGCCGGAACCGAAACTGTACCAATCTCCGGAACAGACCCGCTGTCGGGAAGAGATCCATTAGGAGGAACTGTACCGGTGGATGTGCACACAACCGGAAGTAACACGATGACCTCGACTGACACCGGAACAGACCCGCAGACCGGAACATGGTCCGGAACAGACTTGTCGAGCACGTCTAATACCGGACTCGACCAACAGACAGGAACAAACTCTGGAGGGTGGCCCGGAACTGATACTGTGAGCGCAACTAATACCGGAACGGACCTACTCACAGGAACGAGTACCGGAACACAGACCGGAACGAACGCCGGAACATGGAGTGGAACTGACGCAGCAGGCGCAACTGACGCCGGAACTAATTCGGGAACGTGGAGCGGAACTGACGCACTGAGTGGATCTAATACCGGAGCTGGCCCACTTCCCGAAACGAATACCGGAATACAGACCGGAACGAACGCCGGAACATGGAGCGGAACTGACACAGTAAGCGCAACTAATACCGGAACGGACCCACTTCCCGGAACGAGTACCGGAACACAGACCGCCGGAACATGGAGCGGAACTGACGCAGCAGGCGCAATTAACACCGGAACGGACCCACTTTCTGGAACTAACTCAGGAACGTGGGGCGGAACTGACGCAGCAGGCGCAACTAACACCGGAACGGACCCACTTTCTGGAACCAACTCGGGAACGTGGGGCAGAACTGACGCAGCAGGCGCAACTAACACCGGAACGGACCCACTTTCTGGAACCAACTCGGGAACGTGGGGCAGAACTGACGCAGCAGGCGCAACTAACACCGGAACGGACCCACTTCCCGGAACCAACTCGGGAACGTGGAGCGGAACTGACGCAACGACCACACAAACCGGAGCAAACGCATGGAGCGGAACTGACGCAACGAACACACAAACCGGAACAAACGTATGGAGCGGAACTGACGCAACGAACACACAAACCGGAGCAAATGCATGGAGCGGAACTGACGCAATGAGTGCAACGAATACCGGAACAGACCCGCAGACCGGAACGAATACCGGATCTTGGTCGGGAACTGACGCAATGGGCGGAAGTGCCCAGTCAACCGGAACTGACCAGCAGACGGGAATGAACACCGGGAGGGACCCACTCGGTGGAACAATGCCAGTGACAGGAACTGACCAAATGGGTGGAACTATGGGTGGATCCGATCTACTGGCTAACACAGGTACAGCACTCCAAGACAAAGAGATTAACAGTCGAGCTTGTGTGTCGTACTGATTTTACGAAACGAGTGTTACGATTCTTGTATTGCATGAGCGAGAGCGAGAGTAACACACGGATCTTGACACGAGTTTTGTAAAAATCAGTACGACTCACACCCGAGTGTAATAATTTCTTTATTATCCATATTATTATTGTTATTTTTTAAATGAATAACAAGGGTTGTCTCAAAATGTTTCAACCACAACACGGTCTGAGCTAGGACTAAGAAAGCAACGTCATATTACGACGTCTCTTTCCAAAAATGATATCATTACACTTGTTATTACACGTGTAGTTCGTATGATTGTTATTAACTCGGTTATGTTGAACCACGTGGATAATAAAAACAAAGAGATCGAGACCCACTGACTAAAAGTTGTACAGTACTCCGAGGTAGATAGACAAACAGACAGATGGATATGTAGACATAGATAGCTAGATAGCGACAGACAAGCAGATAGATAGATAGGTAGATAGATAGACAGACAGACAGACAGACAGACAGACAGACAGAGAGAGAGAGAGAGAGAGAGAGAGAGAGAGAGAGAGAGAGAGAGAGAGAGAGAGACAGACAGACAGAGAGACAGACAGACAGACAGACAGACAGACAGACAGACAGACAGACAGACAGACCGAGAGACAGGTAGGTAGGTTACTATGTAGATAGTTAGAGACACAGACAGACACAGACAGGGAGGTAGGTAGGTAGGTAGGAAGATGGAGTTTGTTTTGTTTAACGACACCACTAGAGCACATTGATTAGTTAGTGGTTCGCTATTGCATATCTAACATTTGATAATTTTAACTCATTTTTTTTACATTAAAGGGACACGCCCTAGTTACGGCTAGTGGTTAACCATTACGGCGTTGTTTTTCGCTATTAAACCCATTTTTTTCACAAATAAAATTGCACTATATTTACATTTTATTATTTAGAATACACATTTCCATTCACTTGAAGTGCTTTTTGGTAATCCTGGTAATCCTGATGTTTGTAAAACCACGAACTGCATTTTTTTGTATTTCTTAACAACAGGCGAGCACTCGAGAAAAAACCGTTAAGCAAGCGAGATCCAAACTATTTTTAGAGCGAATCTTCCCGTGTAAACGTCACAGACGTTGGTATACCACGTGACCGTTATAATTTTTGGTTCGGTTTGTTTTCTCGTGCACGGTTCGGGCAATCAACATCCGATTTGTTGTCGTTTGCTTGTTGTTCATTTGTGAGATTTTTCTTCACAGTTCGTGAACATTTTCAGTAACAATAAAGTTCAGACAAGTAAGTGTCTCAATACAAAACGTTACAAACCCTTAAAACCAATAATTTTGCTAAGTCTTACGATATCTGGAGAGGGGATACAACCAGGACAGAACAGTTGGAACATGTCCAGGAGAGGTGAAAAGAACGCACCCCAAGTCTGTGCGCACTCTGTGAAATTTGTCGTGACGTAGGCATTGTTGTGCTTCGAGCGACATCTACCGGTGACATCAGAATACTAACTTTCAAAATTATTTCAAGCAATTGGGACATGGGGATTCCCATGGTATTTATCGATATAAAACCTGTTTTTTCACTCCATTTGACAAAAACGTGATCTAAGTGTGTTACAGGTTTGTAGATTAATCAAATTATAATTTATTTTCGCTGGATGGAACTAGGGTGTGCGGCTTTAACGAGGGCAAGATTTATAAGAAATTTATAATGAAGATCGCCACGAAAACGAATACCAAGATAGAGAAGTCGCAACACCAGCCCAAAATACTTTATACTTTAAAGGTACACACCCTAGTTTCAGCCCATAAAAATGGACACTAAGTTTAGTTAATCTACAAACCTGTAAAACATTTGGATAAAGTTACAACTGAGTGAAACATGAGTCTGTGGCTCTAAAATAAGACTAAAACTCGACTCCATAGCTGTTACTTCTCAGACGCACGTGCGTTTTTAAAAATATGAGAAATGCATTTTGTGATACTACAAACACCAGGATGACCCAAAACACTTCGAATGTACGGACATAGATAATCTAACCAATAAAATCTAAGTAAAGTATGATTTCAATTATCAAAAATGGCTATAATAGTCAAAAATATTCCTTAGTGTTTAAAAACTAGGGTATGTCCCTTTAAATACAGGATTTCGGGATGTAAGAAATTCAATTCTCGTATTCACTTTCTAATTCTGACTGTTTTCCAATTGACAGAATCGAATACAACTGGCCTGATGGCCACCGTGTAACACAATGACCACATAATACGTTTTACATAACCGAAAAATAATTTTGAAACCAACTGAATCGCTGTGTGGTGCACCAAATAAACTTCTGAAAAATATACAAGTACAGCTGCATGCTATGGTCAATCAGTTCACAATACCAACCTTACTGTGACAAATGTGCATATGTGTGCAAATCACACGTGACTGATGTTTAGTTTTCACCATTTTGTCAAGCAATACGATTTGTCTCAGAAACTGTAATTCATTCCAACTAATACATTCACAGGATATAAATTACAAAAAGTACTTTATTTTGAAAACGCACAACCCAGTAAACAATCGTTTTATGACGTAAATAGAACAATGTAGCGGGTTTCCTGTCTAAGACCATATGTCGAAATTAACAACTGTTTGACATCCAATAATCAATGATTAATAAATCACTGTGCTCAAGTGGTGTCGTTAAACAAAACAAACTGTAACTTAATCTTTAACTTTGAAACTCATGTGAATTTTCCAGGTTTCACTAGCACACTAGGGGACGCTAGCAGCACAGGTGGCGCCACTAACACTAACACAGGTACACAGGCTGGCGCCACGTCGTCGACAGCTGTCACGTCGCCTACAGGTGCCACCACGTCCACAGGAACAGCTGCAGGTCAGTCTGACATTTCTTTAACCACGGTTAACATGGCTTATATTAATGGATATCTTCGAGCGGTTAAGGTACCTCTATAGGTCAGTTTAACATTTATTTGACCACGGTTAATGTGGCTTCCATTAATGGATATCATAGAGCGGATAAGGTACCTTTATAGGTCAGTCTGACCTTTATTTGATCACGGTTAATATGGCTTCCGTTAATGGATATCATAGAGCGGATACGGTACCTCTATAGGTCAGTCTGACCTTTATTTGACCACGGTTAATATGGCTTCCGTTAATGGATATCATAGAGCGGATAAGGTACCTCTATAGGTCAGTCTGACCTTTATTTGACCACGGTTAATGTGGCTTCCATTAATGGATATCATAGAGCGGATAAGGTACCTCTATAGGTCAGTCTGACCTTTATTTGACCACGGTTAATATGGCTTCCGTTAATGGATATCATAGAGCGGATAAGGTACCTCTATAGGTCAGTCTGACCTTTATTTGACCACGGTTAATGTGGCTTCCATTAATGGATGGACACCTTTCTTTAATCACGGTTAAACACACATATTAAACTCACTTAATGCCAGCCATACATTGCTGATTATTTACCAACCAAATCATTCAGGTTGAGTCCAAAAGGATCCTGTCGTTTTAGGTTATTAGTTTTGTGAATATATCTTCTACTGTAACCGACTTGTTTTCAATAAACGATATACAATAATAGTCAAGTTGGCGGTCATATTAAAACAAAATATTTGTTTTGGGGGGAGGGGGTTCAGGATTTGGGGATTTGGGGTTGTTTGCTTGCTTGTTGTTTTTGTTTATCCCATTAAAAATGTTAATAAACAACGGATTAATGTCGAGAATGCACCAGAAAGTGTGGATTCATGAAAGATAATTAACTCACTCTTCTGAAGCTAATTATTTAACAAATCCACACTTTCTCATACATTCTCCAATAAAGATACGTCATGAATTTCCATTTTTTTTTTAAAAACCACTCGCTCTAGGAACGATTCGTTCATTCATTTATAGTTATTTTCGTGCTTATACCCACTTAAGGTTAAGCACGCTGTCCTGGGCACACGCCTCCGGTATCTGAGCTGTCTGTCCAGGACAGTGGGTTAGTGGTTAATTGTTGGTGGTTAGTGAGAGAGAAGTCCAGGACGGTGGGTTAGTGGTTAGTTGTTGGTGGTTAGTGAGAGAGAAGTCCAGGACAGTGGGTTAGTGGTTAGTTGTTGGTGGTTAGTGAGAGAGAAGTCCAGGACAGTGGGTTAGTGGTTAGTTGTTGGTGGTTAGTGAGAGAGAAGTCCAGGACAGTGGGTTAGTGGTTAGTTGTTGGTGGTTAGTGAGAGAGAAGTCCAGGACAGTGGGTTAGTGGTTAGTTGTTGGTGGTTAGTGAGAGAGAAGTCGGTGTAGTGGCCTAATTGAGTCGTTAAATTTAAGCTAGCTCTGGGTCGGATACCAGTCCCGGGAGGCGACCCCAGTACCTTCCGGCCTTATGTCCAATAATGGCTTAACCACTACACCACCGAGGCCGGTCTTCCGGGTAACGTTCTGTGTTATATGTGTGTTTGTCTTACTCTACGTCAGGGACGTCGGCCCAGGCCTATGACGTGTATAGCTACCTGAAGCAGTCGTTCCCGACCCAGACGGAGGCGTGGCTTAGGCAGATGGAGAAGACGATTGGTCCAGTCTCGACCTCCGAGTTTCAGGCCATGCAGAAACAGACGGCCGACATGATGAACCAGATGCAGGGCGGGGCGCAGACTGGCTCCGCCTCTTCCAACACTGACACGCCCATCAATACAGGTACACAGGGTGAGTCCGCCTACGTCTCTTTGTATGACCTCCTCGATACAAATGTTAATTCATATACGTATATGTTGAATAGCAGACCTTATCACCGCCCCACCACACCCCCAACCTCAACCTCAACCTCAACTTGTAACACTTCTACATATGTCATCCTAGATTGCAAAACACTTCTAACTTTAAAATACTCTCTCTCTCTCTCTCTCTCTCTCTCTCTCTCTCTCTCTCTCTCTCTCTCTCTCTCTCTCTCTCTCTCTCTCTCTCTCTCTCTCTCTCTCTCTCTCTCTCTCTCAATTTTAAGGAAGATTTCTAACAAGTTGAATATAATTGTTTAAAACATGAAGGATATGGATCACGTCAGTGTACTACAGCTTATTTAATGTCGGACCTTTCTTTGTTAAACATCTATGAACAGTTAAGAAAACCATACCGAGTATATCAGTACAGTCGAAATACGTGTTATTTACCCTTTGAATCGTGATATATCGGTATACCAGTAATAGCGCACATCACTTCTTAAAGGGTCATTCCTGAGTTTGCTGCATTGTAAGATTTTTCTGACTCATAAAATATTTCTACGATTAAACTTGCATATTAAATATATTTTCTTGTTTAGAATATCAGTATCTGTATATTCAATGTGTTTCTGGTCATCTTAATATTTCTAAGAAGCCCAAACTGGATTTTGTCTTCATATAATTTCGTACATACGAAAAAACAATATTTTAGGAAATGAAATGAAATTTAACCTAGTACAAATATTAGAACGATCAGAAACACGTTTAATATACACCCACTGATATTTTATGCAGAAAAATATATTTGATATGTAATTACAATCGTTAAAAAGTCTCTGTTAGTCAATAACATCTTAAAAATTGCAGCAAACTCAGGAATGTCCCTTTAATAACCTTTTACCAATCTCTTTCCAGCAGTGTCACAGCCAACCTCGCAAACAGTCTCACAGCCAACCTCGCAAACAGGCTCACAGCCAACCTCGCAAACAGGCTCACATCCAACCTCGCAAACAGGCTCACAGCCAACCTCGCAAACAGTTTCACAGCCAACCTCGCAAACAGGCTCACAGCCAACCTCGCAAACAGTTTCAGAGCCAACCTCTCAAATAGTCTCACAGCCAACCTCTCAACCAACCTCACAAACAACCTCTCAATCGACCTCACAGCAGAACAACTACCAACAAATGTTTGAACAACAGAAAAGGGAATGGTACCAAAAACAGCAACTGTTACAACAGCAACAGCTGCAGAAACAACAGATGCTTCAGAAACAGCAGCTGCAGCGACAGTGGCAGCAACAGCTGCAGATGCAGCAGCAGCAGAACATGGTCGACCAGTATGGGCAGTACAGGCAGTACGGGCAGTATGGGCAGTACGGGCAGTACAAGACACAGAATCACAACCTGCCACAGTCTTCACAACCACAGAGACAAGATCCCTTTATGTCCAGTCTAGGTTAGTTTTTTTAATACTTACTGAAGTAAGTCTAGGTTAGGTTTATAATACTGACTGAAGTAAGTCTGGATTAGGTTTATAATACTGACTGAAGTAAGTCTAGGTTAGGTTTATAATACTGACTGAAGTAAGTCTAGGTTAGGTTTATAATACCGACTGCAGTAAGTCTAGGTTAGGTTTATAATAGACTGCAGTACTCTAGGTTAGGTTTATAATACTGAGTGAGTGAAGTAAGTCTAGATTAGGTTTATAATACTGACTGAAGTAAGTCTAGATTAGTTTATAATACTGAAGTAAGTCTAGGTTAAGTTTATAATACTGACTGAAGTAAGTCTAGGTTAAGTTTATAATACTGACTGAAGTAAATCTAGGTTAGGTTTATAATACCGAGTGAAGTAAGTCTAGTTATTACAATAGTTACAGCAGTAAGTATAGGTTAGTTTTATAATACTGACCGTAGTAAGTCTAGGTTGGTTTTATAATGGTGACTGTAGTAAGTCTAGGTTAGTTTTATAATACTGACCACATTATGTCTAGGTTAGGTTTATAATACTGACTAGTAAGTCTAGGTTAGGTTTATAATACTGACTGAAGTAAGTCTAGATATTACAATAGTACCGCAGTAAGTCTGTGTTAGCTTTATAACACATTAATAATCACCAAAGTCTAGGTTAGTGTTATAACAGTGACTACGGTAAGTCTAGGTTAGTGTTATAACAGTGACTACGGTAAGTCTAGGTTAGTGTTATAACAGTGACTACTGTAAATCTAGGTTAGTGTTATAACAGTGACTACTGTAAGTCTAGGTTACTTTTATAACAGTGACTACGGTAAGTCTAGGTTAGTTTTATAACAGTGACTACGGTAAGTCTAGGTTAGTTTTATAACAGTGACTACGGTAAGTCTAGGTTAGTTTTATAATACATTAGTAATGACCAAAGTCTGGGTTAGTTGTATGTGTTATAAAACTAAACTAGACTTACCCTTATTATTATTAATGCATTATAAAGCTAATGCACCAATTATAAAGCTAATGCCAGTGGTGTACGTAAAAACAACAACATCTGTTTGGTAAACTATTTTTAGATTACTTGACGTTTTTCTTCTTATTTCCAGGGTTGTTGGGAATGACGGGAGCTTTCGGTAAGTTGCTTTCATTTTAATGGTGTTCTCATTTTAATGGGTTTTTTAATTGTCTGTGTTTGTTATTACAGGCGAGATGGTGATTAACTAGACTGTGTTTGTTATTACAGGCGAGATGGTGTTTAACTAGACTGTGTTTGTTATTACAGACGAGATGGTGATTAACTAGACTGTGTTTGTTATTACAGACGAGATGGTGATTAACTAGACTGTGTTTGTTATTACAGGCGAGATGGTGTTTAACTAGACTGTGTTTGTTATTACAGACGAGATGGTGATTAACTAGACTGTTTGTTATTACAGGCGAGATGGTGTTTAACTAGACTGTGTTTGTTATTACAGACGAGATGGTGATTAACTAGACTGTGTTTGTTATTACAGACGAGATGGTGATTAACTAGACTGTGTTTGTTATTACAGGCGAGATGGTGTTTAACTAGACTGTGTTTGTTATTACAGACGAGATGGTGATTAACTAGACTGTGTTTGTTATTACAGGCGAGATGGTGTTTAACTAGACTGTGTTTGTTATTACAGGCGAGTGTTGGTTATTACAGACGAGATGGTGACTAGACTGTGTTTGTTATTACAGGCGAGATGGTGTTTAACTAGACTGTGTTTGTTATTACAGGCGAGATGGTGATTAACTAGACTGTGTTTGTTATTACAGGCGAGATGGTGTTTAACTAGACTGTGTTTGTTATTACAGGCGAGATGGACTGTGTTTGTTAACTAGACTGTGTTTAGTTATTACAGGCGAGATGGTGATTAACTAGACTGTGTTTGTTATTACAGACGAGATGGTGATTAACTAGACTGTGTTTGTTATTACAGGCGAGATGGTGATTAACTAGACTGTGTTTGTTATTACAGGCGAGATGGTGATTAACTAGACTGTGTTTGTTATTACAGGCGAGATGGTGATTAACTAGACTGTGTTTGTTATTACAGGCGAGATGGTGATTAACTAGACTGTGTTTGTTATTACAGACGAGATGGTGATTAACTAGACTGTGTTTGTTATTACAGGCGAGATGGGTCCAATGCTGGCAGCACTGTCCATGTCAGGTAACCACTGCTTTTCTTTAATTAATAAGCCTTTTCAGAATGCTAGTTATTTATAATATACATATACATACATACATATCGACAGTGGACAGTTGGACTTGCTATAACGGTCACAAGATATATACATGTATTGACCTGTCCCAGTCACAACAAAAAAGTTATTGTTTTACTAAGTTGAAACAAACCAGGTACATGCTCCAGTCGTATTTTCATCTTATTAATTTAGAAGGCGGCGTCTTATTGGTTGAAGTACGACTTGCACTGAACTTACATACATATTCGACCTATCAACACTGACAGATAGTGTATTCCAAGGTGTGATTGGTGCAGCCCAAGCAAGCAGTTGCGACAGTTGTTGTGTATAATCATTTCTTACCTATAACCTTTTGCGTGTCGCGCATTAATTTAATTGATAACAGAATGCAGTGAAAAGCAGTCAGATATAAATGACTTTTTCAAAAACTGAATAATAGAGTGAGTTTCAAAACTCTTTCAATAATAAATATTTTATGTTTTAAAAAATATATTTCTCTCTCTATTTCATATTTTTGTGACGACTGTTTATACTTGATGCATTCCAGTTTAGTATTGTTGTTTATAGTAAATTATTTTATATGTGTTTTCCTCTACCTGTATATAACAGCCACCTGCCCATAACGTATATACATACACATATACATATACATGCACATATATTATATTTTATATTATTTTATTATGTATGTATTTATATGTTTATTTATTTAGTAGATTATTGTACAACATCTTGACATTGAGCTAGACTGGGTTAGGGTTAGGGTTAGGGTTAGGGTACACTACTCTATGGTTTTCGTCAATCTAATTAAAATTAGCTCCACTATTACATGTGGATCTAAAGACAGCCAGTTGGAGTTCATGTCCACCAATCAAAACTTTACTTGCAGAATCCTGCCAGTGATTTAAAACTAACAACACTGCGTAGTCCCCAATGTCCAGGTAACATTTCGTCTGTAAATAATAATTTAAATATTGACCAATCACACTTCGCCTTTTATAACGTTATTTGGGAGCATACAAATTCTAAAAATATCGGGCGAGTCTATTTTAGTGGCCGCAGTACAGCGAACCATACCAATACGTACGGGGTGGGTTATCAGTTTTCAATTTTACATTAAAAATTATTTATTTATTTATAAAATTAAAAAAAACTAAATCAGTCTTCAGTTTTACATTACAAATTATTTATTTTATAAAATAAAACATGTTTTAAGGCATTCGTAATTCACACGAAACATGTATACCCTCAGGATAATTCGGAATGTTTTCAAATTATTTTTAAATCACTGGCAGGATTCTGCAAGTAAGGTTTTGATTGGTGGACATGAGCTCCAACTGGCTGTCTTTAGATCCACATGTAATAGTGGAGCTAATTTTAATTAGATTGGATTTTCGTGGGTTTCTTGCAGGCATGTTCGGGGAGAACAGCTCGGGTAAGTGTGGTGTTCACCATCTCAGTTATGGGTTGTGTTGAACTAAATCAGTCACCATTTCCGATAATGTTACAATTGTTAACAAAACTGATAGAAGCAGCGCATGAACGCACGCAAGGGGTACACCTATAACAAGTGAAAGTAAACAAGTGTAGCACCTCAAATGTAACCTGCAGGAATATCGGTGGGGAGGTCACATGACATGTAAGATATATAATAGATGTTATTAGCAGCCATTAGTTTTCCTCAAAAGAGCAGTTCCATTTCTGCGGGTGCCCTCCACTAGTGAAAACATCTAGTGTGTTGTACATTAGAACTGTATACTAAATAAAATATATTAATTTATTGGCAATAATTGTTAATAGTATTTGCACAAATGATGTCACTGTATACCACCAATTAGAGCCATAGCTGTTCTCAAACCGTAAATACTTCACAGTGCACCTTAAACTTTGACCCGGAACTTTTTGATTTGGTACAACACAACCTTACACTAAGCTACCTCCAGCTTTGTCATGTCTCTATATTCTACTTGTATAATTTGATATATTATATCCCGTACTAGCTTCCACAAAATCTCTCTCTTTCTCTCTCTCTCTCTCTCTCTCTCTCTCTCTCTCTCTCTCTCGCTCTCGCTCTCTCTCTCTCTCTCTCTCTCTCTCTCTCTCTCTCTCTCTCTCTCTCTCTCTCTCTCGCTCTCTCTCTCTCTCTCTCTCTCTCTCTCTCTCTCTCTCTCTCTCGCTCTCTCTCTCTCTCGCTCTCTCTCGCTCTCTCGCTCTCTCTCTCTCTCTCTCTCTCTCTCTCTCTCTCTCTCTCTCTCTCTCTCTCTCTCTCTCTCTCTCTCTCTCTCTCTCTCTCTCTCGTTCTCTCGCTCTCTCTCTCTCTCTCTCGCTCTCTCTCTCTCTCTCTCTCTCTCTCTCTCTCTCTCTCTCTCTCTCTCTCTCTCTCTCTCTCTCTCTCTCTCTCTCTCTCTGTAGAAACTCATGTTCTAATCTTTGCGAAACGAGTGACAACATCCCATAATAACACTAACATTCTTATATTTAAATGTAATCTTTATTAAAACTTTTATTAAAATGTTTTTCTTGTACTAACGACACGATGCACTGTTTTAATAACAGAACTAATTATAAATGTTCTTTACAATAGTCATGTATGCGCTGTTTACATTTATAGGATCCTTTGATAATAGAAATTAATTGCATACTTAAATGACTACTATAGAACGTCCATATTTCCTCCAAAACAAATATGGAAAAGAATAGTGAAGAACTGTATCTTCGAGTTTGAGGAAACAGAATGAAAAACACAAATATCTGCAACTCCCGATACTAATCATGTTCTACAAATCCACTCAAATCTACAAATACATAAAGCATGGGATAATATCTCTCGTTCAAACCATTTGCTAAAAAAACAGACACATCATGTTAAAAGTATATGCGCTACTTGGAGGACACGATCATCTCAAGGTTTTTGTTCTCTTTGTAATTTACATTACTCAGATCTTCTTATACATGTTATAATTAGCTGTCAGTATTTATCTAAAACCAGAGATGACTTTCGGTGTTCAATCTTAGATATTGGTCCAATTGAGATAAACACAGAATTACATTATCTTTCAGAAGAGCCAACTGCTATCATGTAATCCGTCCTTAGACCTTGATAGAGATACCAAGAAATCATACGTTGAGATTGTCGTAGAATTCATATATTTATTAAGTAAAACACATTTTAACACGTTAATTAATAACTGAGATACAGTACACAGCAAAACGATACACCTTGTGTGCACGTACAGTTGTAAAATATATTTAATAGTATATGTATATTTTGTAAATCGTTTTCTTTTCTTTCTTCTCTGTAGTTATCACTAACATGTACTTGTTTGTCTCTGTGCTGTAGTTATTTATTTGTATGTACGTCTGTATGTATGTTGTTTTGTTGTTACAACTCTCTTTAACAGGAATATAGAATATATATGCTACTCATTCAGAACAACAAGACCTGTTTTAGAGAGAAATTAAAGAAAGCTTATGGTCCAAGACGGCATATAGACCATTTTGGCGTCAAATGCGGTTTTATGTCCCAGCAAGAAAAGCCCGACAAAAATCGACATCAAACTGAGGAAAATTAAAAATATATATATTGACGCGCGAGGGTCAAAATCCACGCTCGCGCTGACCAGAGATCAAAGATTTATTTTGTTTGGCTTAACATTAAATACAACTGATGTGTACAAAGTTTTTAAAAACACGGTACACAAATGAACGACAAAACAGTAATACGTCATCAAGGCTGTATCTCTGCACAATACAGAATCGAATGGATAATTGGCAAAATAGTGGTTGATTCTATGAATCTCTATCTAGTGCCTCGTCTATAGGAGGACAGCCACTCCCAAGCAAAATAGTACCCGATTCTATCAATATATCAAGTGCCTCGTCTGTAGAAGGACAGCCACTCCCAAGCAAAATAGTAGCCGATTCTATGAATATATCAAGTGCCTCGTCTGTAGGAGGACAGCCACTCCCAAGCAAAATAGTACCCGATTCTATGAATATATCAAGTGCCTCGTCTGTAGAAGGACAGCCACTCCCAAGCAAAATAGTAGCCGATTCTATGAATATATCAAGTGCCTCGTCTGTAGGAGGACAGCCACTCCCAAGCAAAATAGTAGCCGATTCTATGAATATATCAAGTGCCTCGTCTGTAGGAAGACAGCCACTCCCAAGCAAAATAGTAGCCGATTCTATGAATATATCAAGTGCCTCGTCTGTAGGAGGACAGCCACTCCCAAGCAAAATAGTAGCCGATTCTATCAATATATCAAGTGCCTCGTCTGTAGAAGGACAGCCACTCCCAAGCAAAATAGTAGCCGATTCTATGAATATATCAAGTGCCTCGTCTGTAGGAAGACAGCCACTCCCAAGCAAAATAGTAGCCGATTCTATGAATATATCAAGTGCCTCGTCTGTAGGAGGACAGCCACTCCCAAGCAAAATAGTAGCCGATTCTATCAATATATCAAGTGCCTCGTCTGTAGAAGGACAGCCACTCCCAAGCAAAATAGTAGCCGATTCTATGAATATATCAAGTGCCTCGTCTGTAGGAAGACAGCCACTCCCAAGCAAAATAGTAGCCGATTCTATGAATATATCAAGTGCCTCGTCTGTAGGAGGACAGCCACTCCCAAGCAAAATAGTAGCCGATTCTATCAATATATCAAGTGCCTCGTCTGTAGAAGGACAGCCACTCCCAAGCAAAATAGTAGCCGATTCTATGAATATATCAAGTGCCTCGTCTGTAGGAAGACAGCCACTCCCAAGCAAAATAGTAGCCGATTCTATGAATATATCAAGTGCCTCGTCTGTAGGAGGACAGCCACTCCCAAGCAAAATAGTAGCCGATTCTATCAATATATCAAGTGCCTCGTCTGTAGGAGGACAGCCACTCCCAAGCAAAATAGTAGCCGATTCTATGAATATATCAAGTGCCTCGTCTGTAGGAAGGACAGCCACTCCCAAGCAAAATAGTAGCCGATTCTATGAATATATCAAGTGCCTCGTCTGTAGGAGGACAGCCACTCCCAAGCAAAATAGTAGCCGATTCTATGAATATATCAAGTGCCTCGTCTGTAGAAGGACAGCCACTCCCAAGCAAAATAGTACCCGATTCTATGAATATATCAAGTGCCTCGTCTGTAGGAAGACAGCCACTCCCAAGCAAAATAGTAGCCGATTCTATGAATATATCAAGTGCCTCGTCTGTAGGAGGACAGCCACTCCCAAGCAAAATAGTAGCCGATTCTATGAATATATCAAGTGCCTCGTCTGTAGAAGGACAGCCACTCCCAAGCAAAATAGTAGCCGATTCTATGAATATATCAAGTGCCTCGTCTGTAGGAAGGACAGCCACTCCCAAGCAAAATAGTAGCCGATTCTATGAATATATCAAGTGCCTCGTCTGTAGGAGGACAGCCACTCCCAAGCAAAATAGTAGCCGATTCTATGAATATATCAAGTGCCTCGTCTGTAGGAGGACAGCCACTCCCAAGCAAAATAGTAGCCGATTCTATGAATATATCAAGTGCCTCGTCTGTAGGAGGACAGCCACTCCCAAGCAAAATAGTAGCCGATTCTATGAATATATCAAGTGCCTCGTCTGTAGGAGGACAGCCACTCCCAAGCAAAATAGTAGCCGATTCTATGAATATATCAAGTGCCTCGTCTGTAGAAGGACAGCCACTCCCAAGCAAAATAGTAGCCGATTCTATGAATATATCAAGTGCCTCGTCTGTAGGAGGACAGCCACTCCCAAGCAAAATAGTAGCCGATTCTATGAATATATCAAGTGCCTCGTCTGTAGGAGGACAGCCACTCCCAAGCAAAATAGTAGCCGATTCTATGAATATATCAAGTGCCTCGTCTGTAGGAGGACAGCCACTCCCAAGCAAAATAGTAGCCGATTCTATGAATATATCAAGTGCCTCGTCTGTAGGAAGGACAGCCACTCCCAAGCAAAATAGTAGCCGATTCTATGAATATATCAAGTGCCTCGTCTGTAGGAGGACAGCCACTCCCAAGCAAAATAGTAGCCGATTCTATGAATATATCAAGTGCCTCGTCTGTAGGAAGGACAGCCACTCCCAAGCAAAATAGTAGCCGATTCTATGAATATATCAAGTGCCTCGTCTGTAGGAGGACAGCCACTCCCAAGCAAAATAGTAGCCGATTCTATGAATATATCAAGTGCCTCGTCTGTAGGAGGACAGCCACTCCCAAGCAAAATAGTAGCCGATTCTATGAATATATCAAGTGCCTCGTCTGTAGGAAGACAGCCACTCCCAAGCAAAATAGTAGCCGATTCTATGAATATATCAAGTGCCTCGTCTGTAGGAGGACAGCCACTCCCAAGCAAAATAGTAGCCGATTCTATGAATATATCAAGTGCCTCGTCTGTAGGAGGACAGCCACTCCCAAGCAAAATAGTAGCCGATTCTATGAATATATCAAGTGCCTCGTCTGTAGGAGGACAGCCACTCCCAAGCAAAATAGTAGCCGATTCTATGAATATATCAAGTGCCTCGTCTGTAGAAGGACAGCCACTCCCAAGCAAAATAGTAGCCGATTCTATGAATATATCAAGTGCCTCGTCTGTAGGAGGACAGCCACTCCCAAGCAAAATAGTAGCCGATTCTATGAATATATCAAGTGCCTCGTCTGTAGGAGGACAGCCACTCCCAAGCAAAATAGTAGCCGATTCTATGAATATATCAAGTGCCTCGTCTGTAGGAGGACAGCCACTCCCAAGCAAAATAGTAGCCGATTCTATGAATATATCAAGTGCCTCGTCTGTAGGAGGACAGCCACTCCCAAGCAAAATAGTAGCCGATTCTATGAATATATCAAGTGCCTCGTCTGTAGGAGGACAGCCACTCCCAAGCAAAATAGTAGCCGATTCTATGAATATATCAAGTGCCTCGTCTGTAGGAGGACAGCCACTCCCAAGCAAAATAGTAGCCGATTCTATGAATATATCAAGTGCCTCGTCTGTAGGAGGACAGCCACTCCCAAGCAAAATAGTAGCCGATTCTATGAATATATCAAGTGCCTCGTCTGTAGGAAGGACAGCCACTCCCAAGCAAAATAGTAGCCGATTCTATGAATATATCAAGTGCCTCGTCTGTAGGAAGACAGCCACTCCCAAGCAAAATAGTAGCCGATTCTATGAATATATCAAGTGCCTCGTCTGTAGGAGGACAGCCACTCCCAAGCAAAATAGTAGCCGATTCTATCAATATATCAAGTGCCTCGTCTGTAGAAGGACAGCCACTCCCAAGCAAAATAGTAGCCGATTCTATGAATATATCAAGTGCCTCGTCTGTAGGAAGACAGCCACTCCCAAGCAAAATAGTAGCCGATTCTATGAATATATCAAGTGCCTCGTCTGTAGAAGGACAGCCACTCCCAAGCAAAATAGTAGCCGATTCTATCAATATATCAAGTGCCTCGTCTGTAGGAGGACAGCCACTCCCAAGCAAAATAGTAGCCGATTCTATCAATATATCAAGTGCCTCGTCTGTAGGAGGACAGCCACTCCCAAGCAAAATAGTAGCCGATTCTATGAATATATCAAGTGCCTCGTCTGTAGGAGGACAGCCACTCCCAAGCAAAATAGTAGCCGATTCTATGAATATATCAAGTGCCTCGTCTGTAGGAGGACAGCCACTCCCAAGCAAAATAGTAGCCGATTCTATGAATATATCAAGTGCCTCGTCTGTAGGAGGACAGCCACTCCCAAGCAAAATAGTAGCCGATTCTATGAATATATCAAGTGCCTCGTCTGTAGGAGGACAGCCACTCCCAAGCAA
>NC_054703.1:4139427-4161927 GCF_016097555.1 Gigantopelta aegis
TAGTTTTTAAACACTAAGGCATATTGTTTACTATTAGAACCGTTTTTGATAACTGTAATCATACTTTACTTAGATTTTATTGTTTAGATTATCCATTTCCGCACATTCGAAGTCTTTTAGTGTTTTTAATATCACAAAATGCATTTCTCATATTTTTAAAAACGCACGTGTGGCTGAGAAGTAACAGCTAGTTTTAATCTATTTTTAGAGGGTATTTCACCATTTCAAAGTCACAGACTCATGTTTCACTCAATTGTAATTTTATCCAAATGTATTACAGGTTTGTAGATTAACTGAACTTAGTGTTAATTCTCACGGGTTGAAACTAAGGTATGTCGCTTTAACGCAGCGCCTCAGTAGTGAGTAAATATAACAGTCAGGTGTGACCAAACGTTTATATAGTAGTGAGTAAATGTATATTGTACAGAAGTGAGCAAATGTATATTGTACAGAAGTGAGCAAATGTATACAGTACAGTAGTGAGTAAAGGTATACAGTACAGTAGTGAGTAAATGTATATTGTACAGTAGTGAGTAAATGTATACTGTACAGTAGTGAGTAAATGTATACTGTACGGTAGTGAATAAATGTATATTGTACAGAAGTGAGTAAATGCATATTGTACATTACTGAGTAAATGTATATTGTACAGTAGTGAGTAAATGTATATTGTACAGAAGTGAGTAAATGTATATTGTACAGAAGTGAGTAAATGTATATTTTACAGAAGTGAGTAAATGTCTACAAGTATAAATATTGTAATTACCAGTATATGTCATTATGTAACTGTGTATCTTTAATATTTCTGAATAAATCTGTTTTCATACAATTGCCAATAAAAACAATGATACATCTGTAAATAGATTTATTACCACACAATCCTAAGTAAACGAAGTTATTGTGATTATCTATAAATGATTCAATAATGATGAGTAAATCTGTATTATGATGTAATAGTGCTACTAATTAGTTAAACACAATATATGTAAACACATTTCACAGTTATGAGTAAATATAAACTGCTATTAAATCTTTAATAAATTAGTAGTAACACAATATATGTAAACTGTTATGCAAGTCTTTAATAAATAGTTGTAACACAATATATGTAAACTGTTATTAAATCTTTAATAAATTAGTTGTAACACAATATATGTAAACTGTTATGTAAGTCTTTAATAAATTAGTTGTAACACAATATATGTAAACTGTTATTAAGTCTTTAATAAATTAGTTGTAACACAATATATGTAAACTGTTATGTAAGTCTTTAATAAATTAGTTGTAACACAATATATGTAAACTGTTATGCAAGTCTTTAATAAATTAGTTGTAACACAATATATGTAAACTGTTATGTAAGTCTTTAATAAATTAGTTGTAACACAATATATGTAAACTGTTATGTAAGTCTTTAATAAATTAGTTGTAACACAATATATGTAAACTGTTATGCAAGTCTTTAATAAATTAGTTGTAACACAATATATGTAAACTGTTATGTAAGTCTTTAATAAATTAGTTGTAACACAATATATGTAAACTGTTATTAAGTCTTTAATAAATTAGTTCTAACACAATATATGTAAACTGTTATGAAAGTCTTTAATAAATTAGTTGTAACACAATATATGTAAACTGTTGTTATGAAATGTCTTTAATAAATTAGTTCTAACACAATATATGTAAACTGTTATTAAGTCTTTAATAAATTAGTTGTAACACAATATATGTAAACTGTTATTTCTTTAATAAATTAGTTGTAACACAATATATGTAAACTGTTATTAACCTTTAATAAATTAGTTGTAACACAATATATGTAAACTGTTATTTGAAATGTCTTTAATAAATTAGTTGTAACACAATATATGTAAACTGTTATGAAAGTCTTTAATAAATTAGTTGTAACACAATATATGTAAACTGTTATTTAAGTCTTTAATAAATTAGTTGTAACACAATATATGTAAACTGTTATTTGAAGTCTTTAATAAATTAGTTGTAACACAATATATGTAAAGTATGTTATTTAAATGTCTTTAAGTAAACACCAATATATTACTTATGTTGTTTGAAATGTCCAGTTGTAAACACAATATACTGTAAACTGTTATTAATGTCTTTAATAAATTAGTTAAAACAACATATTATATGTAAAATGTTATTAAGTCTTTAATAAATTAGTTGTAACACAATATATGTAAACTGTTATTTGAAATCTCCAATAAATTAGTTGTAAACACAATATATGTAAACTGTTATGAAATGTCCACCAATAAAGTGTTAAACACAATATTACTAGTATGTTGTTTGAAATGTCCACCAATAAAGTAGTTAAAACCACAATATTACTAGTATGTTATTTGAAATGTCCATAAATTAGTGTTAAACACAATATATTACTAGTATGTTGTTTGAAATGTCCAATAAATTAGTGTTAAACACCAATATATTACTAAACTGTTATTTGAAATGTCCACCAATAAAGTGTTAAACACAATATATTACTAGTATGTTGTTTGAAATGTCCATTATAAATTAGTGTTAAACACCAATATATTACTAGTATGTTGTTTTGAAATGTCCACCACATAAAGTGTTAAAAACCAACATATTACTAGTATGTTGTTTGAAATGTCCACCACATAAAGTGTTAAACACCAACATATTACTAGTATGTTGTTTGAAATGTCCATTACATAAAGTGTTAAACACCAATATATTACTAGTATGTTATTTGAAATGTCCACCACATAAAGTGTTAAACACCAATATATTACTAGTATGTTATTTGAAATGTCCATTACATAAAGTGTTAAACACCAACATATTACTAGTATGTTGTTTGAAATGTCCACCACATAAAGTGTTAAACACCAACATATTACTAGTATGTTGTTTGAAATGTCCACCACATAAAGTGTTAAACACCAACATATTACTAGTATGTTGTTTGAAATGTCCACCACATAAAGTGTTAAACACCAACATATTACTAGTATGTTGTTTGAAATGTCCACCACATAAAGTGTTAAACACCTATATATTACTAGTATGTTGTTTGAAATGTCCACCACATAAAGTGTTAAACACCAATATATTACTAGTATGTTGTTTGAAATGTCCACCACATAAAGTGTTAAACACCAACATATTACTAGTATGTTGTTTGAAATGTCCACCACATAAAGTGTTAAACACCAACATATTACTAGTATGTTGTTTGAAATGTCCACCACATAAAGTGTTAAACACCAATATATTACTAGTATGTTGTTTGAAATGTCCACCACATAAAGTGTTAAACACCAATATATTACTAGTATGTTGTTTGAAATGTCCACCACATAAAGTGTTAAACACCAATATATTACTAGTATGTTGTTTGAAATGTCCACCACATAAAGTGTTAAACACCAATATACTAGTACTAAATATGTGTTATTACTAGTAAATGTTTGAAATGTCCACCATAAAGTGTTAAACACCAATATATTACTAGTATGTTGTTTGAAATGTCCACCACATAAAGTGTTAAACACCAACATATTACTAGTATGTTGTTTGAAATGTCCACCACATAAAGTGTTAAACACCAACATATTACTAGTATGTTGTTTGAAATGTCCACCACATAAAGTGTTTGAAACCAATATATGTACTATTACTATGTTGTTTGAAATGTCCACCACATAAAGTGTTAAACACCAACATATTACTAGTATGTTGTTTGAAATGTCCACCACATAAAGTGTTAAACACCAACATATTACTAGTATGTTGTTTGAAATGTCCACCACATAAAGTGTTAAACACCAACATATTACTAGTATGTTGTTTGAAATGTCCACCACATAAAGTGTTAAACACCAACATATTACTAGTATGTTGTTTGAAATGTCCACCACATAAAGTGTTAAACACCAACATATTACTAGTATGTTGTTTGAAATGTCCACCACATAAAGTGTTAAACACCAACATATTACTAGTATGTTGTTTGAAATGTCCACCACATAAAGTGTTAAACACCAACATATTACTAGTATGTTGTTTGAAATGTCCACCACATAAAGTGTTAAACACCAACATATTACTAGTATGTTGTTTGAAATGTCCACCACATAAAGTGTTAAACACCAACATATTACTAGTATGTTGTTTGAAATGTCCACCACATAAAGTGTTAAACACCAACATATTACTAGTATGTATGTTGTTTGAAATGTCCACCACATAAAGTGTTAAACACCAACATATTACTAGTATGTTGTTTGAAATGTCCACCACATAAAGTGTTAAACACCAACATATTACTAGTATGTTGTTTGAAATGTCCACCACATAAAGTGTTAAACACCAACATATTACTAGTATGTTGTTTGAAATGTCCACCACATAAAGTGTTAAACACCAACATATTACTAGTATGTTGTTTGAAATGTCCATTACATAAAGTGTTAAACACCAATATATTACTAGTATGTTGTTTGAAATGTCCACCACATAAAGTGTTAAACACCAACATATTACTAGTATGTTGTTTGAAATGTCCACCACATAAAGTGTTAAACACCAATATATTACTAGTATGTTGTTTGAAATGTCCACCACATAAAGTGTTAAACACCAATATATTACTAGTATGTTGTTTGAAATGTCCATTACATAAAGTGTTAAACACCAACATATTACTAGTATGTTGTTTGAAATGTCCACCACATAAAGTGTTAAACACCAACATATTACTAGTATGTTGTTTGAAATGTCCATTACATAAAGTGTTAAACACCAACATATTACTAGTATGTTGTTTGAAATGTCCACCACATAAAGTGTTAAACACCAACATATTACTAGTATGTTGTTTGAAATGTCCACCACATAAAGTGTTAAACACCAACATATTACTAGTATGTTGTTTGAAATGTCCACCACATAAAGTGTTAAACACCAACATATTACTAGTATGTTGTTTGAAATGTCCACCACATAAAGTGTTAAACACCAACATATTACTAGTATGTTGTTTGAAATGTCCACCACATAAAGTGTTAAACACCAACATATTACTAGTATGTTGTTTGAAATGTCCACCACATAAAGTGTTAAAAACCAACATATTACTAGTATGTTGTTTGAAATGTCCACCACATAAAGTGTTAAAAACCAACATATTACTAGTATGTTGTTTGAAATGTCCACCACATAAAGTGTTAAAAACCAACATATTACTAGTATGTTGTTTGAAATGTCCACCACATAAAGTGTTAAACACCAACATATTACTAGTATGTTGTTTGAAATGTCCACCACATAAAGTGTTAAACACCAACATATTACTAGTATGTTGTTTGAAATGTCCACCACATAAAGTGTTAAACACCAACATATTACTAGTATGTTGTTTGAAATGTCCACCACATAAAGTGTTAAACACCAACATATTACTAGTATGTTGTTTGAAATGTCCACCACATAAAGTGTTAAACACCAACATATTACTAGTATGTTGTTTGAAATGTCCACCACATAAAGTGTTAAACACCAACATATTACTAGTATGTTATTTGAAATGTCCACCACATAAAGTGTTAAACACCAATTACTATATGTTAAATGTCCACCACATAAAGTGTTAAACACCAACATAGTATGTTGTTTGAAATGTCCACCACATAAAGTGTTAAAAACCAACATATTACTAGTATGTTGTTTGAAATGTCCACCACATAAAGTGTTAAAAACCAACATATTACTAGTATGTTGTTTGAAATGTCCACCACATAAAGTGTTAAACACCAACATATTACTAGTATGTTGTTTGAAATGTCCACCACATAAAGTGTTAAACACCAACATATTACTAGTATGTTGTTTGAAATGTCCACCACATAAAGTGTTAAACACCAACATATTACTAGTATGTTGTTTGAAATGTCCACCACATAAAGTGTTAAACACCAACATATTACTAGTATGTTGTTTGAAATGTCCACCACATAAAGTGTTAAACACCAACATATTACTAGTATGTTGTTTGAAATGTCCACCACATAAAGTGTTAAACACCAACATATTACTAGTATGTTGTTTGAAATGTCCACCACATAAAGTGTTAAACACCAACATATTACTAGTATGTTGTTTGAAATGTCCACCACATAAAGTGTTAAAAACCAACATATTACTAGTATGTTGTTTGAAATGTCCACCACATAAAGTGTTAAACACCAACATATTACTAGTATGTTGTTTGAAATGTCCATTACATAAAGTGTTAAACACCAACATATTACTAGTATGTTGTTTGAAATGTCCACCACATAAAGTGTTAAACACCAACATATTACTAGTATGTTGTTTGAAATGTCCACCACATAAAGTGTTAAACACCAACATATTACTAGTATGTTGTTTGAAATGTCCACCACATAAAGTGTTAAAAACCAACAT
The DNA here is from genome assembly GCF_016097555.1 of Gigantopelta aegis. Taxonomy (NCBI): domain Eukaryota; kingdom Metazoa; phylum Mollusca; class Gastropoda; order Neomphalida; family Peltospiridae; genus Gigantopelta; species Gigantopelta aegis. The sequence continues at coordinate 4,145,887 of NC_054703.1, forward strand.
ATTACTAGTATGTTGTTTGAAATGTCCACCACATAAAGTGTTAAAAACCAACATATTACTAGTATGTTGTTTGAAATGTCCACCACATAAAGTGTTAAACACCAATTACATATTACTAGTATGTATTACTAGTATTTTAAATGTCCACCACATAAAGTGTTAAACACCAACATATTACTAGTATGTTATTTGAAATGTCCACCACATAAAGTGTTAAACACCAACATATTACTAGTATGTTGTTTGAAATGTCCACCACATAAAGTGTTAAACACCAACATATTACACGTATGTTATTTGAAATGTCCACCACATAAAGTGTTAAACACCAATATATTACTAATATGTTATTTGAAATGTCCATTATATAAAGTGTTAAACACCAATATATTACTAGTATGTTGTTTGAAATGTCCACCACATAAAGTGTTAAACACCAACATATTACACGTATGTTATTTGAAATGTCCATTACATAAAGTGTGAAACACCAATATATTACTAGTATGTTGTTTGAAATGTCCACCACATAAAGTGTTAAACACCAACATATTACTAGTATGTTGTTTGAAATGTCCACCACATAAAGTGTTAAACACCAACATATTACTAGTATGTTGTTTGAAATGTCCACCACATAAAGTGTTAAACACCAACATAGTATGTTGTTTGAAATGTCCACCACATAAAGTGTTAAACACATACTAAACACCAACATATTACTAGTATGTTGTTTGAAATGTCCACCACATAAAGTGTTAAACACCAACATATTACTAGTATGTTGTTTGAAATGTCCACCACATAAAGTGTTAAACACCAACATATTACTAGTATGTTGTTTGAAATGTCCACCACATAAAGTGTTAAACACCAACATATTACTAGTATGTTGTTTGAAATGTCCATTACATAAAGTGTTAAACACCAACATATTACTAGTATGTTGTTTGAAATGTCCACCACATAAAGTGTTAAACACCAACATATTACTAGTATGTTGTTTGAAATGTCCACCACATAAAGTGTTAAACACCAACATATTACTAGTATGTTGTTTGAAATGTCCACCACATAAAGTGTTAAAAACCAACATATTACTAGTATGTTGTTTGAAATGTCCACCACATAAAGTGTTAAAACCAACATATTACTAGTATGTTGTTTGAAATGTCCACCACATAAAGTGTTAAAACCATATATGTAAACTGTTATGTAAGTCTTTAATAAATTAGTTGTAACACAATATATGTAAACTGTTATTAAGTCTTTAATAAATTAGTTGTAACACAATATATGTAAACTGTTATGTAAGTCTTTAATAAATTAGTTGTAACACAATATATGTAAACTGTTATGTAAGTCTTTAATAAATTAGTTGTAACACAATATATGTAAACTGTTATTAAGTCTTTAATAAATTAGTTGTAACACAATATATGTAAACTGTTATTGAGTCTTTAATAAATTAGTTGTAACACAATATATGTAAACTGTTATGTAAGTCTTTAATAAATTAGTTGTAACACAATATATGTAAACTGTTATTAAGTCTTTAATAAATTAGTTGTAATAAATGTGAGGAAATACATATCGCAAAATTGTTAGTATATTTATTTTTATATTAATGAAATCATGGAGCTGGAGTTTTAAATCGTTAAAAGTGAGATTGTTGGTTTAAATATTAAACAAATACTCGATATTGTACATTTACGTTTTAACCGTTATTATAAAGAGACGTGTTATAATACAGTATGACATTTACAACGAATGATCTTCCGTACGATAGCCTTGTCGACGGAAAGATCAATGCACCTTTAAATATGTATTCGTATATATTTACTATAATTTAGTTTGTTTTACCTTTCAGAATTAATGAATAATGCGAAGTAAATCATCAGCGAATTTCACTCTTTGTATGTCGGTAAGTATATTTCTCTTAGTAAGTATTCATTGACTGATTCACTCTTTGTATGTCGGTAAGTATATTTGTCTTAGTAAGTATTCATTGACTGATTCACTCTTTGTATGTCGGTAAGTATATTTCTCTTAGTAAGTATTCATTGACTGATTCACTCTTTGTATGTCGGTAAGTATATTTGTCTTAGTAAGTATTCATTGACTGATTCACTCTTTGTATGTCGGTAAGTATATTTGTCTTAGGAAGTATTCATTGACTGATTCACTCTTTGTATGTCGGTAAGTATATTTGTCTTAGGAAGTACTCATTGACTGATTCACTCTTTGTATGTCGGTAAGTATATTTGTCTTAGTAAGTATTCATTGACTGATTCACTCTTTGTATGTCGGTAAGTATATTTGTCTTAGTAAGTATTCATTGACTGATTCACTCTTTGTATGTCGGTAAGTATATTTGTCTTAGTAAGTATTCATTGACTGATTCACTCTTTGTATGTCAGTAAGTATATTTGTCTTAGGAAGTATTCATTGACTGATTCACTCTTCGTATGTCGGTAAGAATATTTGTCTTAGGAAGTATTGACTGATTCACTCACTGACCGACTGACTAAAATGAATGACTGACTGATTGATTATTTATTTCATGTTTCATCTTCTTCTTCTTCTTCTTATTATTATTATTAGTAGTAGTAGTAGTAGTAGAAAGAATATTATTACTTTTACTATTATTACTGCTACTGCTTCTGCTACTACTACTACTACTACTACTACTACTACTACTACTACTACTACTACTACTACTACTACTACTACTACTACTACTACTACTACTACTACTACTACTACTACTACTATTATTATTATTACTACTACTACGACTACTTATACTATTATTACTAATACTATTATTACTGCTACTGTTATTGCTACTACTACTACTACTACTACTACTACTACTATTACTACTATTACTACTACAACTACTACTAGTACTACTACTACTACTATCCCTACTACTACTATCACTACTACTTATACCATTCTTACTAATACTATCATTACTGCTACTGTTATTGCTACTACTACTACTACTACTATCACTACTACTACTATCACTACTACTACTATCACTACTACTACTACTATTACTACTACTACTTATACTATTATTACTAATACTATCATTACTGCTACTGTTATTGCTACTACTACTACTACTACTACTATCACTACCACTACTATCACTACTACTACTACTATTACTACTACTACTTATACTATTATTACTAATACTATTATTACTGCTACTGTTAGTGCTACTACTACTACTACTACCACCACAACTACTACTATTACTACTACTACTGTTGGTGCTGTTGCTACTACTACTACTTCTACTGCTACTACTACTATTACTACTACTTCTACTATTATTAATACTACTTCTACTATTATTACTACTATTACTATTACTACTACTACTACTATTACTACTACTTCTACTATTATTACTACTATTACTACTACTTCTACTGTTATTAATACTACTTCTACTACTACTATTACTACTACTTCTACTATTATTACTACTACTTCTACTATTATTACTACTATTACTACTACTTCTACTATTATTAATACTACTTCTACTACTAATACTACTACTTCTACTATTATTACTACTACTTCTACTATTATTACTACTATTACTACTACTTCTACTATTATCACTTCTACTATTATTACTGCTACCACTATTATTATTATTATTATTATTATTTCAGGTTTCGAAAGGACAGGGACACATTTAGTTGGGAGAAAACACATCAGCTGAGTTGAAGAGTGAAACATGTAACAAGCTATCTTCTGGATTATCTCCCCTCGTTGTGTCTCTATCCTTCCTGTATACCCGCTCGTCATGTTTTCGTGTAGCGTTTTCTCCCGAACACACCTGTCTGTTTGTAGCCTGTTTGTCAAAGCCATCAGATATATTAGATGCAATAAAAATATTACTGGAGGTTACATTGTTCATTTTCTTTTTTTAATAGTAATATTTATTGTATATAATTTCATAAAAACAATAATAATGATGATAATGGCGATGATGACGATGATGCTGGTGATGACAACGACGACGATGTTGATGAAGATGATGATGATGATGATGATGATGATGATCTTGATTGTGAATATGACTATGATTGTTGTTATTGTAGTAGTAGTAGGGAAATAATTTATTTAACCACGCACTCAACACATTTTATTTACGGTTATATGACGTGGGATATATGGTTAAGGACCACACAGATATTGAGACCGGAAACCCGTTGTTGCCACTTCATGGGCTACTCGTTTCGATTAGCAGCAAGGGATCTTTTATATGCAACATCTCACAGACAAGATAGCACATACCACGGCCTTTGATATACCAGTCGTGGTGCACTGACTGGAACGAGAAATAGCCCAATGGGTATTAGTAGTAGTAATAATAACAATAACACGGTCGACACAACCAGTGCTCCGTGACTGCTAGATCAATTGATGTTTGCTTTGTTTAACGACACCACTGGAGCACATTGATTAATTAGTCATCGGCTACTGGATGTCAAACGTGTGATAATTCTGACATCAGAGGAAACCTGCTACATTTTCCTAAAGCAGCAAGGGATCTTTTATATGCACTTTTCCACAGACAGGAACGCACATACCACGGTCTTTGTCCAGTTGTGGTGCACTGGTTGGAACGGGCACAAAATTATTATTTTAATGGATCCACCTAGGTGGTTCGATCCTGCGACGCAAGCACCTCAAGCGAACGCTCATCCGACTGAGCTAAATTCCGTCCCCTGGTAGATCAAAGAACCCTTGCTGCTTTTCCATGTTTCCATTTTCACTTGATCAAGCGTTGAAATATAGCTTGAAGAATCACAAACATTCCTTTCCTTTCTCTCACTATCTAGACCAAGTGTAGAAATAACCATGTTAGACACCAAATAGCCGTAGTTTAAAATGTGCTGAGGTGTCATTAAACAAACATTCCTTTCCTTTCTGTCACTATCTAGACCAAGTGTAGAAATAACCATATGTTAGACACCAAATAGCCGTAGTTTAAAATGTGCTGAGGTGTCGTTAAACAAACATTCCTTTCCTTTCTCTCACTATCTAGACCAAGTGTAGAAATAACCATATGTTAGACACCAAATAGCCGTAGTTTAAAATGTGCTGAGGTGTCGTTAAACAAACATTCCTTTCCTTTCTCTCACTATCTAGACCAAGTGTAGAAATAACCATATGTTAGACACCAAATAGCCGTAGTTTAAAATGTGCTGAGGTGTTGTTAAACAAACATTCCTTTCCTTTCTCTCACTATCTAGACCAAATGTAGAAATAACCATATGTTAGAGACCAAATAGCCGTAGTTTAAAATGTGCTGAGGTGTTGTTAAACAAACATTCCTTTCCTTTCTCTCACTATCTAGACCAAGTGTAGAAATAACCATATATTAAACACCAAATAGCCGTAGTTTAAAATGTGATGAGGTGTTGTTAAACAAACATTTCTTTCCTTTCTCTCACTATCTAGACCAAGTGTAGAAATAACCATATGTTAGACACCAAATAGACATAGTTTAAAATGTGCTGAGGTGTCATTAAACAAACATTCCTTTCCTTTCTGTCACTACCTAGACCAAGTGTAGAAATAACCATATGTTAGACACCAAATAGCCATAGTTTAAAATGTGCTTAGGTGTTGTTAAACAAACATTCCTTTCCTTTCTCTCACTATCTAGACCAAGTGTAGAAATAACCACATGTTAGACACCAAATAGCCATAGTTTAAAATGTGCTTAGGTGTCATTAAACAAACATTCCTTTCCTTTCTCTCACTATCTAGACCAAGTGTAGAAATAACCACATGTTAGACACCAAATAGCCATAGTTTAAAATGTGCTGAGGTGTCATTAAACAAACATTCCTTTCCTTTCTCTCACTATCTAGACCAAGTGTTAAAATAACCACAATATGTTAGACACAAATAGCCGTAGTTTAAAATGTGCCGATATGTTGTTAAATATTCCTTTCTTTTCAATAGCTACCAGATAGCTGATGAGTGTGCCCAGGATAGTATTCTTTAACCCTAATGGAATGAAATCAGATAACGAAATACTTGGTAACACAAATAAGCGAAATAATGAAATAAATAACTTTTGACAACCAACAATAGAAATAATGACATAAATCATGTGACAGCTGGGTAAATACCGTGATAAACAAATCCATGTGGTCAGGGACGAACAAAAGTTAAAAGTTTGTTTTGTTTAACGACACTACTAGAGTACATTGATTTATTAATTAAATATAATCATCGGCTATTGCATATCAAACATTTGGTCATTTTGACATATAGTTTTAGAGAGGAAACCCGCTATCTGTTTCCATTAGTAGCAAGGAATCTTTTATATGCACTGTCCCACAAACAGGATAGCACATGCCGCGGCCTTTGATATAACAGTAGTGGTGCAATGGCTGGAACGAGAAATTGCCCACCGACGCAGGCAAAAAGAATGCAGGTGACAAGTGAACATAGCGGTTTTGTCTGTGGTGTTGGTAAATAAAGAGGGGCGTGGTATTTTAAGGGTTAGATCAATAAACAGGGTGAATAAAGAGGGGCGTGGTATTTTAACGGTTAGATCAATAAACAGGGTGAATAAAGAGGAGCGTGGTATTTTAAGGGTTAGATCAATAGACAGGGTTAATAAAGAGGGGCGTGGTATTTTAAGGGTTAGATCAATGAACAGGGTGAATAAAGAGGGGCGTGGTATTTTAAGGGTTAGATCAATAAACAGGGTGAATAAAGAGGGGCGTGGTGGTTTAAGGGTTAGATCAATACACAGGGTGAATAAAGAGGGGCGTGGTAGTTTAAGGGTTAGATCAATAAACAGGGTGAATAAAGAGGGGCGTGGTAGTTTAAGGGTTAGATCAATAAACAGGGTGAATAAAGAGGGGCGTGGTATTTTAAGGGTTAGATCAATACACAAGGTTGGTGGGCCCTCTATGTTGTGCGTAAATCAGTGATTACACGAACATGGGTCGTTTATGTTTGACGGCTGACGCTTGCGTAGGAAGGTGCCAAAATGGGGTGGGCCCCGTAGGGGTGAGCCCCCCCCCCCCCACACACACACACAAACACACACACACACATATATATATATATATATATATATATATATATATATATATATATATATATATATAGATACATGTAAACATATATTTAAAAAAACATCGCTGCTGCTACAAAGTGGGGGCGCATGCCAACTACCACACTCTTCGCTTCCTACGACAATGATATAGTGTGAGTAAAGCAGTGGGGGGGGGGGGGGGTGTCTTCTGACTTTTGTCTGTAGTGCTGGTTAATCAATAAGGGGTTTGGGAGACGATCTAAATACCGTTAGGTGCGAGATCCTCACATGTTTTCGTTAGTCGACTCAAAGTGAAAAAGAAAGTTGACACAATAAGTCTGTCCTTGGATAAAGCCTAGTTTCCCTAAAATCTGTAAGGGGCACAGATCGACGCAGTCGTACAATAGTTTTCACTGAGCCGTCACAGACAGTCTCTGGTTATTCTCATAACCCTTTCTTTGCTCTGCGTCTAATCTGCGTCACCTACGTCAGTGTGCGTTGATCTGCGTCAGTGTGCGTCAATCAGCGTCAGTGTACGTCGATCTGCGTCAATGTGCGTCAACCTGCGTCGAACTGCGTCATTGTGCGTCAATATGCGTCAGTGTGCGTCGATTTGCGTCAGTATGCGTCGATCAGCGTCGATCTGCGTCACCTACGTCAGTTGCGTCAGTATGCGTCAATCTACGTCAGTGCGCGTCAATCTCCGTCAAATGTGTCGATGTGTTACAGATTTGTGGAAACCAGGCTTAAATCTATTAAATCACGATATTAAGGGCGCTTTGAACTTTAAATGAGGGCGTATATTCATACCCCATCACCCACACACACAATCAATTCGCGCCTATGCTGTTGCGTGCAGACTGTGGTCTGACAAGATCAGATCTATGAAGCAGTAAATAACACTAACTACAACATATGATATATGTACGGCCAGTGTGTTCCCACACTCCACAGTACTACATCAATAGTCCAGTTTAATCAAGCACTGTGACCGCTGACACAACCTCACTTCACACTTCTCACTTCAACACGCACTTCTCACTTCAACAAGACTCTCTACCAACAAGTGGTCGTCATGGTGCGCTTGTGGCGCGCGCTGCCGTATTTCGGTCTGCTTCTAGCGTGTGTTAATATTGCGACAACGAAGACCAGGTTTTGCTGTACCGACGAGAACGAGTTTGAGGTTGTGACGTATGAGTTAGGGGGAGTGTTTGTCGACAAGACACCGCAGACTCGAACCGTACGTGTATAGTGTTGTTAAGTCAAACTGCACGTTTGTAGTGTTCTTAAGTCGAACTGTACGTATATAGTGTTATTAAGTCGAACTGTACGTGTATAGTGTTGTTAAGTCGAACTGTACGTGTAGAGTGTTGTTAAGTCGAACTCTACGTGTATAGTGTTGTTAAGTCGAACTGTACGTATATAGTGTTGTTAAGTCGAACTGTACGTGTACAGTGTTGTTAAGTCGAACTGTACGTATATAGTGTTGTTAAGTCGAGCTGTACGTGTACAGTGTTGTTAAGTCGAACGGTACGTATATAGTGTTGTAAAGTCGAACTGTACGTATATAGTGTTGTTAAGTCGAACTGTACGTATATAGTGTTGTTAAGTCGAACTGTACGTATATAGTGTTGTTAAGTGGAACTGTACGGGTATAGTGTTGTTAAGTGGAACTGTACGTATATAGTGTTGTTAAGCCGAACTGTACAGGTATAGTGTTGTTAAGTCGAACTGTACGTATATAGTGTTGTTAAATCGAACTGTACGTGTATAGTGTTGTTAAGTCGAACTGTATCTGTATAGTGTTGTTAAGTCGAACGGTACGTGTATAGTGTGGCTAAGTCGAACGGTACATATATAGTGTTGTTAAGTCGAACGGTACGTATATAGTCTTGTTAAGTCGAATGGTACGTATATAGAGTTGTTACATCGAACTGTACTATAGAGTGTTGTTAAGTCGAACTGTACGTATATAGTCTTGTTAAGTCGAACTGTACGTAAATAGTGTTGTTAAGTCGAACTGTACGTATATAGTGGTGTTAAGTCGAACTGTACGTATACAGTGTTGTTAAGTCGAATTGTACGTATACAGTTTTGTTAAGTCGAACTGTACGTATATAGTGTTGTTAAGTCGAACTGTACGTATATAGTGTTGTTAAGTCGAACTGTACGTATATACTGTTGTTAAGTCGAACTGTACGTATATAGTGGTGTTAAGTCGAACTGTACGTATATAGTGGTGTTAAGTCGAACTGTACGTATATAGTGTTGTTAAGTCGAACTGTACGTATATAGTGCTGTTAAGTCGAACTGTACGTATATAGTGCTGTTAAGTCGAACTGTACGTACATAGTGTTGTTAAGTCGAACTGTACGTATATAGTGTTGTTAAGTCGAAATGTACGTATATAGTGTTGTTAAGTCGAACTGTACTATATAGTGTTGTTAAGTCGAACTGTACGTATATAGTGGTGTTAAGTCGAACTGTACGTATATAGTGGTGTTAAGTCGAACTGTACGTATATAGTGTTGTTAAATCGAACTGTACGTGTATAGTGTTGTTAAGTCGAACTGTATCTGTATAGTGTTGTTAAGTCGAACGGTACGTGTATAGTGTGGTTAAGTCGAACGGTACATATATAGTGTTGTTAAGTCGAACGGTACGTATATAGTCTTGTTAAGTCGAATGGTACGTATATAGAGTTGTTACATCGAACTGTACTATAGAGTGTTGTTAAGTCGAACTGTACGTATATAGTCTTGTTAAGTCGAACTGTACGTATATAGTGGTGTTAAGTCGAACTGTACGTATACAGTGTTGTTAAGTCGAATTGTACGTATACAGTTTTGTTAAGTCGAACTGTACGTATATAGTGTTGTTAAGTCGAACTGTACGTATATAGTGTTGTTAAGTCGAACTGTACGTATATACTGTTGTTAAGTCGAACTGTACGTATATAGTGGTGTTAAGTCGAACTGTACGTATATAGTGGTGTTAAGTCGAACTGTACGTATATAGTGTTGTTAAGTCGAACTGTACGTATATAGTGCTGTTAAGTCGAACTGTACGTATATAGTGCTGTTAAGTCGAACTGTACGTACATAGTGTTGTTAAGTCGAACTGTACGTATATAGTGTTGTTAAGTCGAAATGTACGTATATAGTGTTGTTAAGTCGAACTGTACTATATAGTGTTGTTAAGTCGAACTGTACGTATATAGTGGTGTTAAGTCGAACTGTACGTATATAGTGGTGTTAAGTCGAACTGTACGTATATAGTGGTGTTAAGTCGAACTGTACGTATATAGTGTTGTTAAGTCGAACTGTACGTATATAGTGTTGTTAAGTCGAACTGTACGTATATAGTGTTGTTACGTCGAACTGTACGTATATAGAGTTGTGAAATCGAACTGTACGTATATAGTGTTTTTAGGTCGAACTGTACGTATGTAGAGTTGTTAAGTCGAACTGTACGTGTATAGTGTTGTTAAGTCGAACTGTACGTAAATAGAGTTGTTAAGTCGAACTGTACGTGTATTGTGTAGTTAAGTCGAACTGTACGTATATAGTGTTGTTAAGTCGAACTGTACGTATATAGTGTTGTTAAGTCGAACTGTACGTATATAGTGTTGTTAAGTCGAACTGTACGTATATAGTGTTGTTAAGTCGAACTGTACGTATATAGAGTTGTGAAATCGAACTATACGTATGTAGTGTTGTTAAGTCGAACTGTACGTGTATAGTGTTGTTAAGTCGAACTGTACGTATTACATCTTTGAAGATTTAACTAAACTTCGTGTCTATTTTCACGTGTTGAAACTAGAGTCTGGGACTGTAATACATTATGTTTCAACTTTATCTCAGGGCAGATCTAAATTGTCGTACGATGTAGGAACGAAGAGGTCGGCGTCGCTAAAGAACATCACTGTGGGCGACAACGTGTTTGAGGTGAAGACAGTTGTTCTGGATGTAAGTATATTTGTGGGCGACAACGTGTTTGAGGTGAAGACAGTTGTTCTGGATGTAAGTATATCTGTGGGCGACAACGTGTTTGAGGTGAAGACAGTTGTTCTGGATGTAAGTATATGTTTGTGGGCGACAACGTGTTTGAGGTGAAGACAGTTGTTCTGGATGTAAGTATATCTGTGGGCGACAACGTGTTTGAGGTGAAGACAGTTGTTCTGGATGTAAGTATATCTGTGGGCGACAACGTGTTTGAGGTGAAGACAGTTGTTCTGGATGTAAGTATATCTGTGGGCGACAACGTGTTTGAGGTGAAGACAGTTGTTCTGGATGTAAGTATATTTGTGGGCGACAACGTGTTTGAGGTGAAGACAGTTGTTCTGGATGTAAGTATATCTGTGGGCGACAACGTGTTTGAGGTGAAGACAGTTGTTCTGGATGTAAGTATATTTGTGGGCGACAACGTGTTTGAGGTGAAGACAGTTGTTCTGGATGTAAGTATATCTGTGGGCGACAACGTGTTTGAGGTGAAGACAGTTGTTCTGGATGTAAGTATATTTGTGGGCGACAACGTGTTTGAGGTGAAGACAGTTGTTCTGGATGTAAGTATATCTGTGGGCGACAACGTGTTTGAGGTGAAGACAGTTGTTCTGGATGTAAGTATATTTGTGGGCGACAACGTGTTTGAGGTGAAGACAGTTGTTCTGGATGTAAGTATATCTGTGGGCGACAACGTGTTTGAGGTGAAGACAGTTGTTCTGGATGTAAGTATATCTGTGGGCGACAACGTGTTTGAGGTGAAGACAGTTGTTCTGGATGTAAGTATATCTGTGGGCGACAACGTGTTTGAGGTGAAGACAGTTGTTCTGGATGTAAGTATATCTGTGGGCGACAACGTGTTTGAGGTGAAGACAGTTGTTCTGGATGTAAGTATATCTGTGGGCGACAACGTGTTTGAGGTGAAGACAGTTGTTCTGGATGTAAGTATATCTGTGGGCGACAACGTGTTTGAGGTGAAGACAGTTGTTCTGGATGTAAGTATATCTGTGGGCGACAACGTGTTTGAGGTGAAGACAGTTGTTCTGGATGTAAGTATATCTGTGGGCGACAACGTGTTTGAGGTGAAGACAGTTGTTCTGGATGTAAGTATATGTGTGGGCGACAACGTGTTTGAGGTGAAGACAGTTGTTCTGGATGTAAGTATATGTGTGGGCGACAACGTGTTTGAGGTGAAGACAGTTGTTCTGGATGTAAGTATATCTGTGGGCGACAACGTGTTTGAGGTGAAGACAGTTGTTCTGGATGTAAGTATATCTGTGGGCGACAACGTGTTTGAGGTGAAGACAGTTGTTCTGGATGTAAGTATATTTGTGGGCGACAACGTGTTTGAGGTGAAGACAGTTGTTCTGGATGTAAGTATATTTGTGGGCGACAACGTGTTTGAGGTGAAGACAGTTGTTCTGGATGTAAGTATATTTGTGGGCGACAACGTGTTTGAGGTGAAGACAGTTGTTCTGGATGTAAGTATATCTGTGGGCGACAACGTGTTTGAGGTGAAGACAGTTGTTCTGGATGTAAGTATATCTGTGGGCGACAACGTGTTTGAGGTGAAGACAGTTGTTCTGGATGTAAGTATATTTGTGGGCGACAACGTGTTTGAGGTGAAGACAGTTGTTCTGGATGTAAGTATATTTTGGGCGACAACGTGTTTGAGGTGAAGACAGTTGTTCTGGATGTAAGTATATTTGTGGGCGACAACGTGTTTGAGGTGAAAACAGTTGTTCTGGATGTAAGTATATTTTGGGCGACAACGTGTTTGAGGTGAAGACAGTTGTTCTGGATGTAAGTATATTTGTGGGCGACAACGTGTTTGAGGTGAAGACAGTTGTTCTGGATGTAAGTATATCTGTGGGCGACAACGTGTTTGAGGTGAAGACAGTTGTTCTGGATGTAAGTATATCTGTGGGCGACAACGTGTTTGAGGTGAAGACAGTTGTTCTGGATGTAAGTATATTTGTGCGTCTAAAGTGCTCGTTTGATGCGCGGTCGGTCTGGGATCTATCCCCGTCGTTGGACCCATTGGGCTAGTTCTCGTCACAGCCAGTGCACCACGACTGGTATATCAGAGGCCGTGATATGTGCATATAAATCATCCCTTGCTACCAATGAAAAAACATGTAGCGGGTTTCTTCTCTTTGACTGTGTCAAAACGACCATATGTTTGACATCCAATAGCCGATGATTAATATAAGTCAGTGTGCTCTAGTGGTGTCGCTAAACAAAAACAAAGTAATCCTAGCCCGTGTACTCTGTCGCTGCAGAGCTAGAAGGACATGTGAACGGTTATGAACGCTCTCTCAGCCAGAGATATCTCTATAGCGAAAACACGGAATGCCTGCCTACCACCGGGTAAGTAAAGATTCCCACTCGTATACAACAATAACCCTATTTATATATGGTTGATGTTAAATACCATTACATTGATAATTTTCCAGTTTGCTGATAACAAATATTTTACATATAAATTACTAATACACACATTACAGGAAGAAACCCGTTAGCATCTACGTATTTAACCGGAACATTATTTAAAGAGAGTTTGGTTGTGTGGTGTTTATGTATTGGTAGTTAATATGTCACATATTTCTTATCGCGACCTCGAAAATTATCAATGAAAAGGTATTTAGGGTGAAACATAGGAATCTCTACCTACCCAGCGGTAGGTAACCATAACGTGTTTTCGCTCTCGAGTTCACATTGGCTGATAGAGCGATCATAACCGTACAAATGACCGTCTAGCTCTCAAACATAGAGTTTTTGTTGTATAAGAGCGGGCATTTTACCCTACCCGGTGGGAATGTTTGTGTTTCCGCTCTAGAGTTATCTCTGCTTGAGAGAGCGAACTTAATCGTTCAAATGTCCGTCTAGCTCTCGAACGGCAGAGTACTCGAGTTAGCTATACAGTTATCTCTGACTGAGAGAGCGATCTTAACCGTTCAAATGTCCGTCTAGCTCTCGAACGGCAGAGTACTCGGGTTAGCTATACAGTTATCTCTGACTGAGAGAGCGATCTTAACCGTTCAAATGTCCGTCTAGCTCTCGAACCACAGAGTACTCGGGTTAGCTATACAGTTATCACTGACTGAGAGAGCGATCTTAACCGTTCAAATGTCCGTCTAGCTCTCGAACCACAGAGTACTCGGGTTAGCTATACAGTTATCTCTGACTGAGAGAGCGATCTTAACCGTTCAAATGTCTGTCTAGCTCTCGAACCACAGAGTACTCGGGTTAGCTATACAGTGATATCTGACTGAGAGAGCGATCTTAACCGTTCAAATGTCTGTCTAGCTCTCGAACCACAGAGTACTCGGGTTAGCTATACAGTGATATCTGACTGAGAGAACGATCTTAACCGTCCAAATGTCTGTCTAGCTCTCGAACCACAGAGTACTCGGGTTAGCTATACAGTTATCTCTGACTGAGAGAGCGATCTTAACCGTTCAAATGTCTGTCTAGCTCTCGAACCACAGAGTACTCGGGTTAGCTATACAGTGATATCTGACTGAGAGAGCGATCTTAACCGTTCAAATGTCTGTCTAGCTCTCGAACCACAGAGTACTCGGGTTAGCTATACAGTGATATCTGACTGAGAGCGATCTTAACCGTTCATATGTCCGTCTAGCTCTCGAACGGCAGAGTACTCGGGTTAGCTATACAGTTATCACTGACTGAGAGAGCGATCTTAACCGTTCAAATGTCCGTCTAGCTCTCGAACCACAGAGTACTCTGGTTAGCTATACAGTTATCTCTGACTGAGAGAGCGATCTTAACCGTTCAAATGTCCGTCTAGCTCTCGAACGGCAGAGTACTCGGGTTAGCTATACAGTTATCTCTGACTGAGAGAGCGATCTTAACCGTTCATATGTCCGTCTAGCTCTTGAACCACAGAGTACTCTGGTTAGCTATACAGTTATCTCTGACTGAGAGAGCGATCATAACCGTCCATATGTCTGTCTAGCTCTCGAACGACAGAGTACTCGGGTTAGCTATACAGTGATATCTGACTGAGAGAGCGATCTTAACCGTCCAAATGTCCGTCTAGCTCTCGAACGACAGAGTACTCGGGTTAGCTATACAGTGATATCTGACTGAGAGAGCGATCTTAACCGTCCAAATGTCCGTCTAGCTCTTGAACCACAGAGTACTCTGGTTAGCTATACAGTGATATCTGACTGAGAGAGCGATCTTAACCGTCCAAATGTCCGTCTAGCTCTCGAACCACAGAGTACTCGGGTTAGCTATACAGTTATCTCTGACTGAGAGCGATCTTAACCGTCCAAATGTCCGTCTAGCTCTCGAACCACAGAGTACTCGGGTTAGCTATACAGTTATCTCTGACTGAGAGAGCGATCTTAACCGTCCAAATGTCCGTCTAGCTCTCGAACCACAGAGTACTCGGGTTAGCTATACAGTTATCTCTGGCTGAGAAAGCGATCTTAACCGTCCAAATGTCCGTCTAGCTCTCGAACCACAGAGTACTCGGGTTAGCTATACAGTTATCTCTGACTGAGAGAGCGATCATAACCGTACAAATGTCTGTCTAGCTCTCGAACGGCAGAGTACTCGGGTTAGCTATACAGTTACCTCTTACTGAGATAGCGACCATAACCGTCCAAATGTCCGTCTAGCTCTTGAACCACAGAGTACTCTGGTTAGCTATACAGTTACCTCTTACTGAGATCGCGACCATAACCGTCCAAATGTCCGTCTAGCTCTTGAACCACAGAGTACTCTGGTTAGCTATACAGTTATCTCTGACTGAGAGAACGATCTTAACCGTCCAAATGTCCGTCTAGCTCTCGAACGGCAGAGTACTCGGGCTAGATATACAGTTATCTCTGACTGAGAGCGATCTTAACCGTCCATATGTCCGTCTAGCTCTCGAACCACAGAGTACTCGGGTTAGCTATACAGTTA
>NC_054703.1:4482231-4502231 GCF_016097555.1 Gigantopelta aegis
GCCATCGATTAAAGTTAACTCTACTGGGTCTATTTAGCAGTAGATCTAACAGCATTGCGGGGGACTTCCCCCATGCCATCGGGACATTTCATCTATAAATAACAATTTAAAATATCGACCAATTAACTTCTCCTTTTATAGCGTTTATTCGTGGAGCATAAAAAATTCCAAAAATATCGGGCGAGACTTGTTTATGCATAGGCGAACCTTGTTGAGTCTATTTCAAAATTGAAAAACGGGGGGGGGGGGGGGGGGGGGGGGGGGGTGTGGTGGGAGTGACAATAATAAACCTTGGGTTGTATACTAGTTATTATAACAATTTTATGGCCTATACCCTCACGTTGGGTTTTTTTTTCGGGTCTTGGAAAACGATAATTTTATATAAAAATTTTATATTGCAATTAGTTTCCGGTCATTACGTCTTAATTCACGCCGAATTATTTCGTAACCCTTCGGCATTAATCCCGAAGGTTTTCAAATCACTGGCATGATTTGCACATAGTAATTTGATTGATTGGTCGAGTGAAAGGTCAGCTGGACATGAGTTCCAACGGGGGGGGCTGTAAATCGCATGTAATAGTGGAGCTAATTTTAATTAGATTGTACAACAAGGGCGCTTCGCTTTCATCACCCTGACTTGTAAAACAACATAAATGACTTGATAGTATAATAAACTAATTTAACTAAATATATTTCAATTTGCATCAATAGAAACGAAATGGAGTTATAGTATTTTTCTCGTTTCACAATACCAAGTGATAAAATTATTTTATTTGGTCAGTTTTGTGATTTTAGATGGGAAATGTCTACTTAATCAAGGGTTTTATAGAATCCACTTACAGTATAAAGCAGGGACGCTGATAATGTCCATTACGATTTGAGGGGTGTCCGCGCGGTATCACACAATAGCCCTGTGATCTTAATAAAGAGGCATGTCTTTTTAGTGTGTCTAGACACAGTGGTCTGGAACTGTCTACATATACACCTGGCCAATCAGGAACCAGGTAACAGGCCACGAAAAGAAAAGACCAATTTAACCAAGAAAAACACTCCGATTGTTATGTCAGTTACGTGGGGTTAATTTATTGTACAAAACGTAATACAGTTATTTCATTCAACACTTTGACAATGGTGGTTTATTTTGTATTGAAAAAATCAATATATACTTGTTACTGGGATGGATATTATTACAGAACATTGCGATGCATCCGGAAAAAATCATGTATGGTTTTGTTTTTTTCAACTCGAAGACTAATTCCTGACGTGACAAGGTATTTACGTACCACCAGCTCGCCATAGGGCGTATTCACAGGGATGGTACAAAATGGCTGCGCCCGTTGTATATAATAGCCGTCACATTTAACCATTTTCTTAATTAACTATACGATTATACTTGTTGATATTAAGCAATAATATGCAGTATATATACGTTGAACTATGCATACCAGGCCAAATGCCTTGATTGTCCTCTTCCTTAACTATACGATTATACTTGTTGATATAAGCAATAATGTGCATATCTATATCGTTGACTATGCATTACCAGGTCCAAATGCCTTGATTGTCCCTTCCTTTAACTATACGATTATACTTGTTGATATTAAGCCATAAATGTGCATTATACATGTATATCGTTGACTATGCATACCAGGCCGAATGCCTTAATTGTCCCATCCTTTAACTATACGATTATACTTGTTGATATTAAGCAATAATATGCATTATATATCGTTGACTATGCATACCAGGCCAAATGCCTTGATTGTCCCTTCCTTTAACTATACGATTATACGATTATACTTGTTGATATTAAGCAATAATGTGCATTATATATCGTTGACTATGCATACCAGGTCAAATGCCTTGATTGTCCCTTCCTTTAACTATACGATTATACTTGTTGATATTAAAGGAAACATGTCACGTAAACCATATTTGGCACCAACCATGTACAATTAATTATAAATTGAATCACCTAAAAAAAATATATATAAAAAATTAATTACTTAAAATATCTCCATAAAAGAACCCCAGATACGAGCTCTTAGCGGAAATTTGCCGATCTTAATGAGCAGGGCAATCACGAGGTCCCTGACGTCAGAGACGCGTCGCTTGATCTGAAGCCGTACACTTTAAAAGCATTAGTCCGTACCACTCATAAAGAATCTAAGACTTGCACAGCTTACCAAAACAATGAGTGTTCGTTCGCAAAACGTTTTGCCGTATCAATATGAGCTGTTAGTAAATGAAGAAAGACACACATTTACTTACAACAGTGATACTGAAGAAAAAAACGGATAGCGAGTCGGAGGGTGGAGAACTTTGATGGTGCCAGACCAGACCGGTCGACCAATTTACAGCCCGGAGCCCGAAAGTAACCCGGAGACAAAAACCAAAACTCTGATGCTAATGCCGAGGTGTATACTGTTCATATTTAGCATGAAGATACACCTCGATATGATGTATTTAAATATGTAAAAAAATATAAATGTAGGACAAACATTTTTTTTTTTTTTTTTTTTTTAGAAAATATCGCATTTTTTATGTTCGGGCTGTACATAATGAAACAAACGCTCTAATTTACGACAAGGCGCTTCACTTTCATAACCTGGCTTGTAAAACAACCAAATGACTTGAGAGTATAATCAACTTTTAAACTAAATATATTTCTATTTGCATCAATAGAACGAAATGGGGTTATAGTATTTTTCTCTCATAAAAAAAAGTAGCATATTATTAGGCTTATTGGTAGAGTGCGTTAGAGTAAAACGACCACTCACGATACCCAAGTGATAATTTTCTTTTCTTTGGTACTACGTAATTGGTCAGTTTTGTAATTTTAGATGGGAAAGTCTACTTAATCAGGGGTTTTACAGCATTATTTACAGTAATGAAGCAGATGCGGCGGCTAATAATGTCCATTGGTAACATTGTACTATAGTCGCGACAGGTTACGCCACAATACCCTGTAATCTTAAAAAAAACTGGCACGTATTTTGTACGCATGTCTAGACCGTGGTAATCACTTGCCTGGTCGATACCCTGCAATATACACCTGCCAATCAGGGAATCACATGTGCAGGCCACAAAAAAAAAAGGACCAATTAACTAAAACAACACTCCGATTCTCAGTCAGCCCGTGGATGAAACATAATAGTTATTTCGACACCGACAGTAGTGGGTTTTTTTGTATTGAACTTCGTGTTGCTTTGGGGCTTCGGGCATTGAGGAACGTTTTTTTTTTGTAACGTATTCCGCCCGAAGATTAAAAACATTATTTAAAAATTATTATTGTTTTCTACAACGTTTTTTAAAAACATATTTAAATACATCGTACTGAGATGTATCCTCATGCCAAATCCCATGTTTGTATATGCCATATTTAATTTACTTATTGACGTTTCCTTCTTCGGACGGTGAATACAGATTTTGTTATGTAGGCCTACAGCCCTAACATGAAAAATCTTTTTTTTTCCAAAAAAATAAATAAATAAAAAAAATTCTACATTTTTGTTTTAACATATATAAATACATCATGCTGAGGTGTATCTTTGTGCCAAATATGTACAATGTACACCTCGGCATTCGCAACCGAGTACTGTTTTTGTCTCCGGGTAACGTTCGGGCTCCGGGGCTGTAATTAGGCGGACACCAAAGTACTATGCGGTGTTGGTGTCCATCTTTTCTTTTGCGATAAAATACACGCGTCTTTCTTCGGATACAATCCTTTGGAAAACCATAAAAGACAATCCCGATCGTTTAAACTGTTTATTTTTTACACCCGAAGGCCGCGCAGTACGGCACTGTTGGACTGAAAAGATCGTAAGCCCCTTACTCCATATATAAACAGTTAACAACAATGGAAGAGTACAGCGGCTCTGACGTCACTTCCCTTTTTTTCCGAACGCTCACGAAGAAATATGCATAAATCGTACTTTGATACTGGTTAGCGCAATTTCTTCATTTTAAGTTAACTACACGTATTTTATTGTTATAAAGTTATTTGTATATTATTTTTATATCATTTTTCTTTTAAAATGAGCTATAATATGGTCTCGTGTCATGTTTCCTTTAAGCAATAATGTGCAACTTATATCGTTGACTATGCATACCAGGCCGAATGCCTTAATTGTCCCATCCTTTAACTATACGATTATACTTGTTGATAGTAAGCAATAATGTGCATTATATATCGTTGACTATGCATACCAGGCCAAATGCCTTAATTGTCCTTTCCTTTAAGTCCGACCGGTTTCAGGCAATTTTTAAAACGCGAAAATCCGTGTAAGCTGAGAAGTTTTGAAGTTACAACAATATTGTGTTCACTGTTGTAATCTACTCCTTGAGAGCGCAATAAACTGTCGATTTACATTTTTAATTTTTAAACATTTTCAGACTGATTTTGTAAATGAAAACTGCACGTCATATTTCCGCAGTTTGTATCTTTAAACCTATTAAGGTGACAGAAATAAAATTTCTATGTTAGGATTAACCATTTACTGTTTTATTAATGTGTAAAATATGAAACAAGTGCAATGTTCATTTGTTAATGCGGCAAGACATTTAATAAAATAGCCAAAACAAAATACATCTTGCACGAGTGGCTACTTTCGATTTGTCGAGATGCACTGGGAAATCGGTCAAGTCTGTGTGTTAGAGGTCAGCCATCGACAGCTAGCCCCGTTCTTAAAGGTATAATAAACTGAAATATGAGTATCAGGTTTTATGTGTGTGGGTTTTTTTTTAAAAGTATTATTGTTGTTTGTAAATTTAAGTTCTGAAACGATTTGGCTAAATTTTATTATTAGTTGGTTAGGTGACAGTGTGTGCGTGTATGTTGTTTGGGGAGGGCGGCTAATCATTGATGTAATTAGATAACATTTGTAAGTCTGATTAATAGGTGACTGGACTGAACTGAACTTTATTTACACTCAGGCCGTAGTCTACGGCATATGAGGATATATATACATACAGCAGTCAATATAATTGCAACAAGATGGTGGGTGTACATAAATGTACATAAATACAATAAATACATATTAATAAATACAAAAAATACATAGAATATCAGCCAGAGGAGTTGAAAGTATTAATAATTAGATTACAAAATATAGAAAGTTTTCTAAGGACACCAGCTTTCTTATAGAGTTGAATAATTTATAAAATTTATATATATTAGGTTTAGACTGACAGAAAGATGGTAAGTAACGCTTTCTTTCATTCTTGAAAAACAAACATATATATATATATATATATATATATATAAATGAAACTCATCTCCGATATCGTAATTATTACACAATGGACATATTCTATTTTGTAGTGGTACATTTTTTCATCTGCCCGTTTCAAATGGAAGATTATGGTTTGATAATCTGAAGCGTAATAATGGACACCAATGTTTTCTCTCTATAATTGTTATGTATGTCTCAAATTCAACAGTATTTAAAAATAATTTATAATTTGAAGCTTTGGATGAGTTATCAATATAAGTATACCATGATTGTAAGTATTGATCCGTAAGCTTTGTATTAATATACGTTTTCAACATGGAAGCACTAGTAATAGCATTGCATTGTGATAATATATATGTACAACCAATATCATCTAAAACAGATTTAACATACATAATCCATTTGTGATTATAAAAGTTATTATTAACATCATTCAGTAATAATGCGTACACCAATAATGGCAACTTGGACTGTTTTCCAGTAATTAGTCGATACCAGAAAATTATCATTCTTATTTTTACGGTAATATATACCGGGTAACGTCCAAGTTCTCCATATAATATATACAATGGTGTAGATTTTCTTACAGGTAATAACAATTTTATAAACTGGTTACATAATTTTTCAGTTAATGACAAATTTTCAAAATCCCATATTTCGCTGCCATATAATAGGACTGGTAAAACCATGCAGTCAAATACTTTTAGTTGGCACTGGATAGAAATATTATAACATCTGCCTTGTAGAATAAAAAACATAGCCTTTTGTGCTTGTGTATATAACATGTTTCTTGCCTTAGTAAATCTATTCGATTTGTGAAATATAATACCAAGATATTTATAACTTTCTACGTTATCAAGCTTTGATTTTCCAAGGTAAAACACCTTTTTGTAATCTTTCTTGTTCCCATTAAAGATTAAGACCTTTGTCTTGTTATAATTTACTGTCAGTTTCCATTTCCAATACGAATCAAATATATTCAGAGAGTTTTGCATATCTTGGTAATTATCTGCAAGGAGTACAGTGTCATCAGCATAGAGTAAAACAAAAAGAACAATTGACGAATGGATTAAAGAGTCACTGAATAATTCGCCTATGCCTATACCATGGCAGTCATTCATTTTAAGTGTATCTTTAAGAAACAAAGAAACTAACAAAGGGGATAAATTTTCACCTTGTCTTACACCCACACAGCAGGGAAAATAATCTGTCATAGAATTATGTGCGCTGACACAAGATTTGATATTCTGATACATATTATAAATTACTTGAAAACATTTACCATTTATACCATTTTAAAGTAATTTATCCCAAAAGCTTTGTTAAAATCTATAAAAGTACAAAAAAGTGTTTTCTTCCGTGCTTTCATCAGTTCTATTAGTCCATATAGTGTGAAGACATGATCATTTGTTGACTAATCTTTCCTGAATCCTGCTTGAACTTCAGATAACATATTATTCGTTTCTAGATACACTTTTAGTCTATTATTTAACACGGCAGTCAACAGTTTTCCAAGACATCTAAGTAGTGTAATAGGTCTATAATTTTCAGGATTATCTTTATCTCCACTTTTATAAATTGGCTTGAATATACGAACTAACCATGAGTCAGGGAAGATACCGTTTTCAAATACTAAATTAAAACGTTTGACATATACAGGAATCATACAGTCAATAGTTTGCTTAATATATTCATTAATAAAGTCTGGTTCGAGAGTTGTGTCAACATTGCTGTTTACTTCTTTAAAGTATTGGTAAAGTGTTTCTGATGGTGGCAAATTACAGTCACTTTGTTTTTCTTTTAAAAGTTTCCAAAAAGCTCGCGTGTCGTGATGGTTGAGACCTGTGAGTTTCTGTTCTGTTTTCCAGTTATGTCTTCTTAAATGTTTTAATATTACATTCTTGTATCGTTTACTGGCATTTAAACGTCGTTGTTTGTTATCCATTGTATTCGAGTTCTTGTAAGCTGTTCTGGACTCCATGTATTTTCTTCTAAGTAATCTACATTGATTGCCGAACCATGCCTTGTTACTCCCGCGATTGGGTCGAATACTACTTCGTTTGTAGCCAAAGGTATTCACTGCCGTATCCTTGAATAAATTACCGCTAGTGTCCACTGTGACGTTAAGCTGTTCCTTTGAAAAGTGTTCACTTAGCTGATCTAGGTCCGAGATGATAGTTCTGATAGTTTCTCTGTTTACGTTTTCACTGTAGTTTTCAGCTAAACGATTATTCCATTTTCGTGACTTTAGTTCAGTTTCTTCAAGATCGTCTTCTTGTTGGCCAGTTATTGAAACATCCAATGAAATAATTAGTGGGCTGTAAATGTCCGAATATAACGATTCAAAATCAAGAACTTTAAAGTTTATACTTTTCTCTAATACACATAACGAGGCTATAGCATAATCAACAACACTGTTTCCCATACAAGTAGTTTTACCAGTATATTTATCATCACCAATTCTTCCATTAACAATTTACATATTATTATTTTTGCAAAATTCTATAAGTTTATATCCATGACTATTTGGTCTACAATTATCTTGATGTTTTTCTTTCTAGGGAAATTCCTATGTGTAACAAGTTGTTGGGTTCATTCGGAAAATCAGATAATTGAGTTGAACATTTTATTGTGTTATTTGTTTCAGTGTCACAAACTACATAATCTGGGAGCGACTGCGATCTGGCATTAAAATCGCCAATGAGAAGAATGTTGTTTTCATTAGATGAGTTGTTAAGTTCACGGTGTGTTGGGGGGGGGGGGGGGTGGGGGGGTGTGTGTTGAGTGTATTACTGACAGTGGCGGATCCAGAAAATCCATTTGGGGGGGGGGGGGGGGGGCGGGTAGTGACATGAGGTGGAATGCAAAGGAAACTTTGGGGGATGTACAAAATATTAAAATTAATATATAATAAAATTATAACTCGCAAAATTTAGGGGGTGGCCCCCTAGATCCTCCTCTAATTGCTGTAATTAAATAATGTGTAAATATGTCTGAGTAATGTACAGTTTATACTTGACCGCCGACTTGTCCGTGAGTAGTTGACTCGCCCAGTCCTGCTTCTGTTCAAACCTAATCCTCATTTTTCAATCAGTTGAGTAAGATTATAGCTTGGGAATCCGTTATTGCCGCTTGCGGCCATATTTATTAGTATTATTATTATTTTATTGCCAGCCCCTTGTTTACAATTAGAACAACACATGCCAAGGGTAAACATGGGTTGTGTACATAAAAATAATAAAACAACATAATATAATACTTTAGGGTACTGGCTTGCAAACCTCACCCCACCCCCACCCCTCTCTCCTCTCTCCCTCTCTCTCTCTCTCTCTCTCTCTCTCTCTCTCTCTCTCTCTCTCTCTCTCTCTCTCTCTCTCTCTCTCTCTCTCTCTCTCTCTCTCTCTCTCTCTCTCTCTCTCTCTCTCTCTCTCTCTCTCTCTCTCTCTCTCTCTCTCTTATTATTATTATTAGGTTCCCCAATCCTTTTCGGCTGGGAACCTATTGTTTTTCTTCCTGGGATTATTATTATTGTTTTTCAGCCGTCTATTTTGTCATTTTCTGAAAAAGTTCCGGGTCGATGTATGTGAAATTTGGTATGTAGTTTGGAGATCAGGGGATTGATTGTCTTAGAAACTTTAAAAAATTGTGTGTATTGATTATGGCCTCTATCGCGAATTATATAAAATTATCTATTAAAAGAAATTCTTCAGACATCTGTTTTGTCATTTTGTAAGAAACATTCTAGGCCCCATATAGCTGAAATGCTGTAGGTTGTTAGGCCAACCTGGAGGATTGATTGTATCAAACAATTGTGTTTATAGGTTATGTGTATTGGCCTAAATCACGAGTGTTGTATTGTATGTCAGTTTCTATGAAGTTTACTGGTAAAAACTCTTGAACATCTAGATTCAATTCCTACTACCTTTCTACATAAAAGTGTCGAAATATTGAATTAATCCGATGCTTGGGGTAATTGTGATTTCCGGCACCTTCTAGGCAGGTTGTTGTGGGGTTGTTGTTGTTTGTTTGTTTTTTTTGTTTTTGGGGGGGGGGGGGGGGGGGCGTTTAAGTGGAGAAGTTGTCAAGTTATAACACTAATATTTTCACTGTTGTAATCTACTCTTCAGAGCATAACAAACTGACGATTTACATTTCTGTATTTTTTAAATTTGTCACCTAGATTTTGTTAATGAAAACTGTACATACTTGCGCAGTATACATCTTTAATTCAATGAAGGTGACTGAAATAAAATTGAACTGGTAGGATTAACGATTTAATGCTTTATTATTACCATGTGGAATATGAAACAGGTTTACAATGAATTGTTCGTATGGGAAGATATTACAAAACAACATTAGAAAAACAAACAGAATTCCCTTTCTTTTACTGACCAACAGCTTTTGAGCGCATGTGTACTGAATCTAGGTCCCGGTGAAGGATCGTTCAAGACCGTAGTGGCCATCCAATACGTAACAATACACATCACAGAGAGAGAGAGAGAGGAGAGAGGAGAGAGAGAGAGAGAGAGAGAGAGAGAGAGAGAGAGAGACAGAGAGAGAGAGAGAGGAGAGTGGGAGAGAGAGCACAGGAGCAAAGAGGAGAGAGGAGAGAGACGAGAGAAGAGAGACAGAGATCGCAGAGAGGAGAGAGGGAGAGAGCCGTGAGAGAAGGGAGAGAGGGAGGACAGACGAGAGGGGCAGGAACAGAGAGGGAGATCTAGGGAGGAGGGAGAGGAGAGAGGGAGAGAGAGAGAGAGACAGAGAGAGAGAGAGAAGGCGAAGGAAAGAGAGAGTCCCGAGGGAGAAGACGTGAGGAGGAAGAGCAGGTGAGGAGAGGAGAGTTGGAGGTGAGGAGATGGAGAGGTGGTTGAGTGAGGGCTGGATGGAGAAGAGAGAGAAGAGAGGCAGGAGAAGGGGGAGAGGTGGGAGCGAGGAGGACAAGAGAGAGATTGGGCGGAGAGAGAGGACAGAGAGAGAGAGAGAGATGAGGGAGAGAGAGAGAGACACCTGAGTGAGAGGAGAGAGGGTGAGAGTAGAGAGAGGAGGGACAGAGACAGAGACGGAGGATGGAATCGAGAAACGTTTGGAGAGAGCGTAACGCCGGCTCGCAACAGAGGCATAACAGACTAGGGACAGGCAAACGCTGGGTTATAATTAGGCGAGGCAAGCAAGGGGAATGAGACAGAGATGGCCATCGAGGAGGGGTTCTAGAGTGGACTGGAGGGGGAGAGAGGGAGTACGGCATTAAGAGGGAGTCGAGAGAAAGAGAGCGTGGAGCCAAGAGGCAGGCCCAGAGAGAAGGAGCGAAACCAGTCGAGGGGGAATAGATTTCGTAGAAGCAGGACAAGACTGATGTTTCCAGAGTTGAGGATACGTTTTTTTTTTTTCTTTACTTATTACACTGTCTTTTACATTTAGATAGCATAGGACTTTTTCAGGCTTTCGTTTTCCCATGTTTAGCTCGTGTATTAAGAGGGGCATAGATCGGGGTCTTCTCTTTCCGGCAGTTCTCCTATGCAAGAGTCAGAGTTTCAACCGACAGTCTACGCCGTTCCTTCGGCGCAACGACCGCAACTAACACGACACAGATTGATTTTTTTTTCAAATTTTCTTTTCAATCGGCTATAAACGTTTTTTTTTCCCAGGACAAGGCGAGGCATGGCTGGCCACAGAGACCCAGAAGAAGAGATAATCTTTTACGAGTGGCTTTTTAGCACCCACTGGTTCTTTTCTTTGCGAAGCCGCAGAGGCGAGAGGGGGAAGAGAGTACAGAGAGCACACAGAGGAGGTAGCCTGGGAGAAAAAGACCATGACCCCTAGAAGGCAGAGAGTTGAACCAGGGAGTTATAGATCACTGCCGCATGTTGCAAGTTCCTTTAGGTTGAGGCCTACCAACCATAGGCTTTCCTTGCCTGGAGTCGGTTAATCTGGATTAAAAAGCCATGCGCTTCCCACATGGGAACTAAGCCCACCGCTGCCAGTGCGGACATACTCGCAACCAGCCTGTATCCCCGACCACCCGAGATAGGACCTCAACTCGACCGCCAACGAGGCCGGTATTAAATATTACATGTAAACTTAAGACTGGGATATTTGTTTTTGTAGGTACGCGCCGGCTACCAGGCCTACGACAGGCGCAGCATGAACTTACACACGCCACTGCGGACTAATTCGCACCACACTAAACACCAGTTACGATCAATTTGGTGGTTAGGCTTCACCTTTTGAAAGTATTGAAATAGTGTATTGCTTTTAATCCCAAAACCCCACTCCGTTCCTTCGGCTGGTACTGTGATTGATGTATCAATGTTATTTATAATCTAATTATTGCTTTAGCATTAACCCCACAAACCCGAAACTGTTGTTCCTTCGGCTGTTATCAATAAGAGAATTTGGCCTCCACAAACCCCACAGGGGTATAAGGGATTTAGCAATAAACGGCAAACACAACCAATGGAATTAAAGAACTTTTACATGAAGGCGTAAGAATGACATATATCTCAAGTGAGAGAGGGGCAAAAGTCAGATTTTAATTTTACTTGTATAAAGCAGGACAAACAAAACGGTGTATACATTTTATTTTTATTTTTTTTCTCTCGTATCACACACGCACTGGAATATATAACAATGCAACTTACAAAGGCAAATAATTAAATTTTTAAAAATAATAAATTAAAATAAAATAATAATACATTTCTAATTAAACAAAACCAAAAATGTACATGTATATTCGTCCTCAAGTGGAGGGGTGAGTGTGAAAAATGACAACAACATGAAATATATATTTGTCAGAATTCCTTTATGGTTTCCATGGACGCTTAAAATTTTAAGTTAAAATAATGTTTTAATCATTGAGTTGGACACGACGTGAATATAAGCTTCAACAGGCCTACATTTTTATTAAAATAAACAAATAGCCTATATATGTTTAGAAAATGTATAAAAAGAAGTACAGTCTACTCTACGACCCCTTTGGTGACCACACATACCGACAGAACAAAAGTTGCGACCCATTCTGATTTTTTTTTTTTTTTTTTTTTTTCCATTTTAAAACGAAACAAATCTCGCATCCCATATTAATCAATGGCAAAAAATGGTTTGTTTACAGCACCTAGCCTCGTTTTGATATAGTTATGCAGGTGGCGCTACGGACTGCGAAGAGGTGTTAGAGAGGGAACGTTCGAAGCTTGATGTTTAAATTTCAAAGGTAATATTCAATTAAAGTTACAGTCTCTGGTTATTATATTATATCATCGTTTACCAATGCGAAATACAAGCTCAAATGCACTTTTAAAAAATCGAGTGTGGTCGGAGATCGTTAAAGGTAGGCTACACTATAGGGCCGTGATGCGCCATTTTCCGATAACCTGTAGTTACCGATCAGTCTGTCGGTATATTCAATTTTTTGTCATTTCTAATGTAAATTTAATTTAAAACTATATTCAAACAAACATATAATAAATGTTTCTTCAAATTGTACGTAAAGAACTGTTACAATATGTAGTCTTTGTTTTGTTTGGACGCCGATACATAGCCATAGACCCAACAACTATATGGGCGGACCCAAGGGAGGGGACCAGGGGGGACCTGTCTCTCCCCCTAAAAACTTAAAGTTCCCTTTTGTGAACAGGTTATTAATTGTTTTTATTGAGGTGCCCTTTTCGGGCTGTTTCTCCGTGTGCCCTTTTTCTCTTGGTCCCCTCCCTAAAATGTTTTCTGGGTCCGCTTCTATACCACTTTTAAAAATTTACACCAGCCGTGCAGCTGACGACACGACAAAAAGAAGGCGTTTAAAGAGATCTGAAGTTTTTGATGTTTTTAGTTTTTTTATTCTTTGACATTTTAGGTTAACACATAGATTGTGCATGGCAAGTTTTATGAAAATTGATGCTACACGGCAGAAGCCAGTAGACATTGAGGGGGCTAACTGAGATATATGGGGGGGGGGGGGGGGGGGAGGTGGCCTGCCAGATCTAGTTTCTCTCCCGTAAAATTAGGAAACCTAGATGTCCCGAAAATATAGAATACTATACGAGTTTTCGCTAGATATCATTTTTACGAAACGAGTGAACTTCCCAAACGTATCTGACCAAACGAAAGTGAGGTCAGATACGTTTGGGAAGTTCACGAATTTCGTAAAAATGATATCTAGCGAAAACGAGTGTGGTATTTTATTTATTACCCTCCTTTAAATCACGCAAATTATGAAAAATAAATACATCAATCAATCAATTTTGTAGCCTATTTCAAGACCGGATGTTGATTTGCATAACTAGCCGGTGCACGACTACGTACCGCCGCATTGAGAAATAGTTCGTTGTACTTCCGCTACTTCTCAGTGACGTTTTCAGGGGAGTGGTGTAGACGTACTTCCCCTTAAATTTCCATCGGGTTTCATTTTTTAATTTAAAGAAAGCTGTAAGGTACATGCATCTATAATATATGTTTATTTTCATATTGGGTGAAAAATGGGTAAAACTAATGCATAATTCCATATTTTAACAAAACGCCCTCAAGAAACAAATGTTCCACTTACCCCACTGGTTATGCTAATAATGATGAATTCACAAATCACAACTGACAATAACAATTTGTTGACCAAAAATCCAACCAATAAGAGAATAACAAGTGTTTTTGCAGTTAATGTCGACGACAGTCACTTTTCGCTCCCTTGTTTTGGCTTTCTTTGTACACAATAGATATAGCATATCTTACCGTAATTTCACTTGAAATCCATATTTCGTAAAATGTACAATTTTTCAATCACAGAATTTTCTTCAAACACATTCAGGTGCTTCAGTAATGTTCGAAAACAAAAAATCAATAGGTATTTTGCATTGGATTTTTTCCAGCATTCTTAAAACGGAAACGTCATGTACCCAGTTTTTGGTTATTGTAAGGAGGTGCAAAGTGACGTCATTGGAATTCTGACGTCATTCAAATTCAAAATTAGCTATATTATTACAATGCATCGCCACATTAAAATAAAAACTGGTCTACTAACCTTGACCCCAGTTAAATTTCTACAACAAGCAAACAACGCTGTTTACAGGTCGGTATATTTTACTTTTTCATAATTCTACAAAAAATATTAAGTTTAAGTTTAAAAAAATAAAAAACTACCTTTTGTCAAATATATCATATGAAAAAAATTAACGTTGGATATGTTTCATTTATTGTGTACGAAGCCAAAACAAGGGTCCAAAAAGTGACTGTCGTAGACCTTAATAATGATGAATTCACAAATCACAACTGACAATAACACTTTGTAGACCAAAAATCCACATAATAAATAAAATGAATATGTTTAATTATTGT
Organism: Gigantopelta aegis; assembly: GCF_016097555.1. Taxonomy (NCBI): domain Eukaryota; kingdom Metazoa; phylum Mollusca; class Gastropoda; order Neomphalida; family Peltospiridae; genus Gigantopelta; species Gigantopelta aegis. The sequence continues at coordinate 4,496,784 of NC_054703.1, forward strand.
TCTATTCATTCTTTTATTTTTATTTTTTATTTAAAAATATTTCTCGTGCGGTCCAGTTTACATCAACTTTTAATGAATGACATTTGTAGTAAAAGTTGTGGATGTTACTGACCGTGACATTAATTATGAATGAAAAAAATAGTCCCGTTATGCTAATAAGGTCGCTGTCCAACCAATCGAAATTAACTCTGTTCCCTGTTGACAAATCAAAATACAGTTTGTAATACGCACCTGGTGGTGCGTACGAAATTTGTACGACACCGCTATATCTTCACCAGGAGGGTAATAATGCAACTTATCATCAGGGAACCTCCAACAAGTCCCCTCTGTTCTATTGCCTTGTGATTGGGAGGGTTACGTACTGAAATGAGTTTTATTTGCTGCATTGGCTATATAATGAGTGGTTTGGGTCTCCAGCAGATTATACAGAAAGCGTATGCATTTATTTCTGTCAATCATATACGGAGAGGAAAGAGTAAAAGTACAACTTGTTCTTGATACTGCCATACAAGATTTGCTTGTCTCTCGAACGTTTAAAATTACATTGCCCTATACTGAATTGGGTAACGAGCGCAGTCCTCAAAGTGTTGAAGATGAAACCGTAGCTGATTTCACAGTTGACATTTCAAACGTAGATATCGAAATACACACCCAGGTAGAAGATGTGAGGGTAGACGAGGAAAAAGGATACCAAAGAAGAACTATTTTTAAGAATGCGGCTGTTAGTTCTATCTTACTCACAAGATGCAAGATCTGGAAAAAGACAACCTTGGAGTATACTTTATGTTCAAGATTCGTCATCATGTTCTATGAAGACGTCATCGCTTTTGGGCTGAATTTTCTTCCCTCGATTACCAATGTTCAACAATGTATGCTGCCGGTGATGCCGATAAGGTGATTTCCAAAGCAGCTGGTGCATGCATACAGCTGGTCATTTATCGGTGAAGACACAGACCTTCTTATCGTCTTGTACCGCTATGCTGCTATTAAATCAAGCAAACAATACTTTTAGACTAACAATATAAACCAAAGTGTGGGATATCTAGAAAATGAAGATGGTGCTTAGGCAAAAAATGTGTTGCTTACTTCTTGTAATATCCGCAATTAGTTTGTGATAAAACATCAAAGCTTGTTTGTATTGAAAAGGGAGAAGTCCTCAAAAATATTTTTGCCCACCAAAATTACAAGTTTTGTTGCATACTTTCTGAAAGAAGATTTAAGCAAAGACATTGCAGTTAAGTATGATTTACACAGCTGATGCAGAAAACAATTTTAGAAATTATCTGTACAAGTTCAAACCGTGCCTCCAAATCAAATGTTTAGTTTTTTTTACAATATCGACACTGGATTAGCGTAGATGATAATGATGCTGAGTTAGATCCATAGGAAAGCTGCTTGAGATAATTTGCTATAGGTGTTTTAAGTTGACATGCGACACAAAACGATGGACGGATATGGAATGTTCTGTCGGTTGCGGAGAATGACGAGTGGTTCCAATTCTCAACAAAGAGACTTAAAGTAACCATGAAAAAAAAAAAAAAAAAAGTGCCAGTGACATAACAAATAGACTGAAAGTAGCCGCGAATAAACCTAAAAATACAATGACAGTGACATATCAAATACACTGAAAGTAGCCGCGAATAAACCTAAAAATACATCAACAGTGACGTATCAAATACACTGGAAGTAGCCATGAATAAACTCAAAAATACAGTGACGTATCAAATAAACAGAAAGTAACCGTGAATAAACTTTTTAAAAATGCAGTGACGGTGACATATCAAATGCACTGAAAGTAGCAATGAATAGAACGGAATTAGTGATTGAATAAATTTACATATATATATAATCTAGACACATCTACGTTAAATGACAGATGGCGGCTTCCAATGCCGTTGTATTTGTGGAATTAATATTTGTATGCAATGTTTAGCATGATGTGTAGTAGTAGAGTAGTCCTGAGTGCACAAAGATCCTTGCGAAGTGCAGCGTCGGTCAAGTATAAAAAAGCGGTCATAAGTACAAATCAAGAGATAAGAAGTTATCAGAACGGTCAGAAACTGTTAAAACGGCCTTGCATTATTATATTATAGATTACACAAATGCACAAAGAGGGACAGTACAATAACAGAAACACACAGAAAACAGTTAACAATGATTTTAAAAAGTGTATGTTTACAATGCTCAAATTTAATAGTTCACAAATATGTATATAAATCACCTGAGTAACAAAACACATACCATCAATATCTCTAAATTAATTTATTCATGCATATTATTACAATTTAAATCACTTTTAATGTAAAGATATGAAAAATTGTGGATTTGCCGAAGGGGAGATAATTATGGCGATATTGTGACGTCATAGATTTAATTTTTTTTTACAAAATTATATTTTACAAAAAAAGTAGTCTGATATCTTTAAGATGATAAATAATTTAAGAAAATATACCAATTAATAAGAAAGTTATTTTGGAAAATATATCCCTACCCTCTAATAAAACACTCACCAATATTTCTCATATGGGTCATATACATACAATTTTATGCACTTTCCCCCTCGACTAGCCTTGATATTTTTAATATGTTGTAGATGAGGTATTTCGGATTTTAAAAAAACATTAAAATCAATTCTGTTGCAATTACTTGTGGGTCGACCACTTTTTTGAGCTAATTTGACTGGACTAGTAGAACGTCTAAAAAATAAAATAAATAATACAAATCTAAGAAATGCCGCAGTGTGTGATAAAAAAAAAGAGAAAGAAATGTTTTATTTAACGACGCACTCAACACATTTTAATTACGGTTATATGGCGTCAGACATATGGTTAAGGACCACACACATATTGAGAGAGGAAACCCGCTGTCGCCACTTCATGGGCTACTCTTTGCGATTAGCAGCAAGGGATCTTTCATATGCACCATCCCATAGACAGGATAGCACATACCACGGCCTTTGATATACCAGACATGGAGCACTGGCTGTGGCGAGAAATAGCCCAATGGGCCCACCGACGGGGATCGACCCTAGACCGACCGCACATCGAGCGAGCGCTGTACCACTGGGCTACGTGCAGCCCCTAAAAACGAAGATAAACAGTCCATGTACTCGCTGTCATATCGTGGCTTCCACCCATGGGTGTCATTTACTGAAGAAAAGGGGTGGAGGGGGGCGTTTATGACCAATTTTTTTTTTTAGCAAGCGCTGTTCACCCAGAACAAACAGATGTCTGGTGCATTTCAGGGCCGTAGCTAGCGGAGAGTGGGATGGAGAGGCAGTTGCCCCCCTCCCCCCCCAAAAAAAAGAAGAAAGTATTACAAAAAAAAAATCTGGTAAAAATGATAGAAACTTAAAGAAAATCATTTCAGGTGTTTAATTTGTAATAACTGTTTTTACATTTCAAGTGTATAATTTGTTATAGTTTTTACATTCCAGGTGTTTCATCAGTACCAGCATGAAGGTTACTACTTTTGACATCTTCTTCCAGGCATTGATGCTAATATTAGGTTTGTACTCCAATGTGTACTTAATTCTGGTTTAATTCTCACCATGTTGCAAAAGTAGAAACCAGTAGTATCCAGGTCTGTATAGACCAATGACCTACTTTACGTGACCTTGACCTTAATGTCGTCACAGCCTTGTCACATGACCTCGTCCTACTGACTGCCCTGACCTCTTTAGACTGGCCCTGACCTACTTAGCAACGCCCGTGTCCCGTGTGGGATGGTGCATATAAAAGATCCCTTGCTACTAATGGGAAAGTGTCGAAATTATGTTTGACATTCAATAGCCAATGATTAATAAATCGAGGTGCTCTAGTGGTGTCGTTAAACAAAACCTACCGCTTGTAAGGTCTCGAGTAGTGGTAAAACTGATGGTTCTGGCGCAGTTTGGCCCATTCATTTAACATGGGGGAGGTGTTACCCTCTCGGCGTCACCCTCCCAAGAGGCTTACTAATGGCGATTTTAGAAAACGGGGAAATCCCATACCGCGTCAACTAACCAGGAAATACACCCCCCCCCCCCCCCCCCCAATACTCTACACCAAGTAATGGGTAAACATAAGAAACCATTCCATAAACACTAAGTTCAATGCCAAGACATGTATTAACATAAAAGATGGCTATTACGCTATTAATAAATAACATAAGACAAACATACATTTCCCCATGTTCATCATGAGTGGATCACAGGTCATGGGGTCCTGCGCCCACCCTTACAATATATTGATCTAATTCTAGGCATGCTTCTATACAATTATTGTAGCATTTACAAGTGTTCAACGTCAGATGCCTTCACCCAAGAATTAAATTTCGTGGGCCAGTTCAACCACTTGACATAGTGTTTTTTGTTCGGTCCACGTCCTCTTGTCTTTAGAATCTTCTCGACTTTCCAGAGATTGTCTTCTTTCACATCAATCTGTTGGAGTTCAGGCTGGTAGAAGGTTCCCAAGATTTCATCACCATCGTAGTCCTTCACTCGATACAGAGGTAGTCCACCGCGTAATAGGGTGTGGCTGATGGTGAAGATTTCTCCTGTCCACTTCTCGTCATATTCCCCGAGTGAATCCTCAGATGAGTGAGTCTCACTTTATCTCCAACCTTGAATTGGAAGTGCTTCTTCTTTGTTTTCACTTCTTCCTTGGGCCAATACATTTTCCACCAAATGTTGGTTTCTTTCTCAGCAGTGACTTTGTCTGGAGCCATACCGATTGTCCTGTGATAGGTGGAGTTATAGTTGTTGGCAAAAGTCTGCAGACGATCAACGTACTCATAGGACTGTTTATAGGTAAAGTACCGGTATATCCTTGTCTTGGTGGTTTTTAAAACTCTTTCTGCCACAGCCGCTTTGGTTTCGTTGTTGGTGAGTAGATGCTGGATGTTCCTTTGTTTAAGAAGTCTCTGAACCTCTCGAGCTCTGAACTCTTGACCTCGATCCGTGCGAATTCGTTTCGGTTGTCTCCCTTCTTGAAATGCATCTTCCAAAGCTCTAGACACTGTCAGGCCTTTCTTATCTCTCAGTGGTCTCAACCATAGGTGTTTGGAGAACACGTCCATCACCACCAACACACATGTATAACCTCTGTTATACTTGGCAAATTTCACCATGTCCATGAGATCAGCTGACCACTGGTCATCAATTCCAGTAACTACAATCTTGTTTCTGGCAAACTTTCTTCTGATTGGGCGTTGTAAACTATAAGCTTCTTGCCTTTGCAGCCATTTTCTGATATTGTTTTTGCTGATGACATACTTCCCGGCTCTTCTGACATATCTATACAGTTTATCTGAACCAGAAAAACTAGCTGGGTTGGTTGGATCATAATAAATGTCTTTCAAGTAGTCTTCACACATGATCCTAACTCTTGAGTGGTGTCAACATTTGTGATACTTATTTACAAAAGGAGACGTTTTATATAGTCTAGTTGGTATCTTCATCATCAGATT